>NW_027521089.1:78401-128933 GCF_052094955.1 Ictidomys tridecemlineatus | reverse complement strand
GTTGCAGAGAGCAGATGTTGGAGACTGTTGTTCAGGAGGACTGTTGCAGATAGCAGAAGTTGGAGAATGGGGTACAGAAAGACTTTTGCAGAGAGCAGAGTTTAGAGACTGAGGTTCAGATGGACGGATAATGAAAGCAAAGGGTGGAGAGTGGCGTGCAAAAGAAACTTTACAGAGAGCAGAGTTTGGAGGCTCTGGTACAGAAGAACTATTATTGAGAGCAGAGTTTGGAGATTGGGAGCAGAAGGACTGTTGCAGAGTACAGAGGTAGGAGACTGGGGTGCAACAGGATCATTGCAGAAAGCAGAGGTTGGAGACTGGCGTGGAGAAGGAATATTACAGAGAAAAGATTTTGGAAACTGGGGTGTACAAAGATCTTTCAGAGACCAGAGGTTGGAGAATGAGTTTCAGAAAGATCGTTGCAAAGAACAGAGGTTGGAGACTGGGGTGAAGAAGGATCGTTGCAGTCAGCAGAGTTTTCAGACTGAGATTCAGAATAACTGTTACACAGAGCAGAGTTTGAAGAATGAGGTGACGAAAGACATTTACAGAGAGCAGATGTGGAAGACAGGGGTGCAGGACTGATACAGAGCAGAAGTTGGTGACTGAGATACAGAAGGACTGTTTCAGAGAGCAGATGTTGGAAACTTGGGTGCAGAAGAATTATTGCAGAGAGCAAGTTTTCAGACTGAGGTACAGAAGAACTGTTGAAGTGAGCAGATGTTGGAGATTGGGGTGCACAAGGACTGTTGCAGCGAGCAGAGGTTGGAGACTGGGGTGCAGAGGGATCGTTGCAGAGAGCAGAGGTTGGAGACTGGGATGAAGAAGGCCTTTTACAGAGAGCAGAGTTTGGAGACTGAGGTGCATTAGGACTGTTTCAGAGAGCAGAGATTTGAGACTGGGGTGCAGAAGGACTGTTGCAGAGCAGATTATGAAGACTAGGGTGTAGAAGGACTATTACAGAGAGCAGAGGGAGTGGACTGGGGTGCAGAAGCATCATACAGAAAGCAGAGTTTGGAGACTGAGGTGCAGAAGGACTGTTGCAGAGAGCAGAGATTTGAGACTGGGGTGTGGAAGGACTTATACAGAGGGCAGAGTTGGGAGACTGGGGTGCAGAAGCATTTTACAGCAAGCGAAGTTTGGAGACTGAAGTGCAGAAAGACTGTTGCAGAGAGCAGAGGTTGGAGACTGGGGTGCAGAAAGACTGTTATAAAGAGCAGAGTTTGGAGACTGGGAAGCAGAAGGACTGTTGCAGAGTACAGAGGTTGAAGACTGGGGTGCAGCAGGACCATTGCAGAAAGCAGAGGTTGAAGACTGGCATGGAGAAGGAATATTATAGAGAGCAGATTTTGGAAACTGGAGTGCAGAAGGATTTTTCAGAGAGCAGAGGTTAGAGACTGAGTTCCAGAAAGATCGTTGCAGAGAGTAGATGTTGGATCCTGGGGTGCAGAATGATTGTTTAGAGACCAGATGTTGGAGACTGGGGTGCAGAAGGACTCTTGTAGAGAGCAGAGTTTGAAGACTGAGGTGGAGAAGGATTGTTACAGAGAACGCGGTTGGAGACTGGGGTACAGAAGGATTGTTGCAGAGAGCAGATTTTGGAGACTGGGGTGCACAAGGACTGTTGCAGCGAGCAGAGGTTGGAGACTGGGGTGCAGAGGGATCGTTGCAGAGAGCAGAGGTTGGAGACTGGGATGAAGAAGGCCTTTTACAGAGAGCAGAGTTTGGAGACTGAGGTGCATTAGGACTGTTTCAGAGAGCAGAGATTTGAGACTGGGTGCAGAAGGACTGTTGCAGAGCAGATTATGAAGACTAGGGTGTAGAAGGACTATTACAGAGAGCAGAGGGAGTGGACTGGGGTGCAGTAGCATCATACAGAAAGCAGAGTTTGGAGACTGAGGTGCAGAAGGACTGTTGCAGAGAGCAGAGATTTGAGACTGGGGTGTGGAAGGACTTATACAGAGGGCAGAGTTGGGAGACTGGGGTGCAGAAGCATTTTACAGCAAGCGAAGTTTGGAGACTGAAGTGCAGAAAGACTGTTGCAGAGAGCAGAGGTTGGAGACTGGGGTGCAGAAAGACTGTTATAAAGAGCAGAGTTTGGAGACTGGAAGCAGAAGGACTGTTGCAGAGTACAGAGGTTGAAGACTGGGGTGCAGCAGGACCATTGCAGAAAGCAGAGTTGAAGACTGGCATGGAGAAGGAATATTATAGAGAGCAGATTTTGGAAACTGGAGTGCAGAAGGATTTTTCAGAGAGCAGAGGTTAGAGACTGAGTTCCAGAAAGATCGTTGCAGAGAGTAGATGTTGGATCCTGGGGTGCAGAATGATTGTTTAGAGACCAGATGTTGGAGACTGGGGTGCAGAAGGACTCTTGTAGAGAGCAGAGTTTGAAGACTGAGGTGGAGAAGGAATTGTTACAGAGAACGCGGTTGGAGACTGGGGTACAGGAAGGATTGTTGCAGAGAGCAGATTTTGGAGACTGGGGTGCACAAGGACTGTTGCAGCGAGAAGAGATTGGAGACTCGGGTGCAGAGGGATGGTTGCAGAGAGCAGAGGTTTGAAAGCGGGGTGCAGAAGGACTGTTACAGAGAGCATAGATTGGAGACTGGGGTGCAGAATGACTGTTGCAGAGCAGAATATGGATAATAGGGTGTAGAAGGACTGTTTTAGAGAGCAGAGGTTGGAGACTGGGGTGTAGAAGGACTGTTGCAGAGATCAGAGGATGGAGACTGGGTTGGAGAAGGATTGTTGCAGAGAGCAGATGTTGGAGACTGGGGTGCAGAAGGAATGTTGCAGAAAGCAGTATTTGGAGACTGGGGTGCATATGGACAATTGCAGACAGCAGAGGTTGCAGACTGAAGTGCAGAAGGACTGATAAAGACAGCAGAGTTTCAAGAATGTGGTGCAGAAGGACTGATACAGAAAGCAGAGGTTGGAGAATGTGGTGCAGAAGGACCCTTAAAGAGAGCAGAGGTTGGAGACTGTGGTACAGAAGGATTGTTACAGAGAGCAGAGGTTTTCGACTGGGGTGCCGAATAACTGTTGTATAGATCAGAGTTTGGAGACATCGGTGCAGAAGGACCATTTCAGAAAGCAGAGGTTGAAGACTGGGTTTTAGAAGGATCTTACAGAGAGCAGAGTTTGCACACTGAGGTGCAGAACGACTGTTGCAAAGAGAACAGGTTGGAGATTGGGGAGCAGGAGGACTTTTGCAGAGAACAGAGGTTGGAGTTTGAGGTGCAGAAGGACTCTTACAGAGAGCCGAGGTCGGAGACTGGGGTGCAGAATGACTGATACATAACGCAGAGTTTGGAGACTCGGGTGCGTAAAGACCGTTACAGATAGCAGAGGTTGGAGATTGCAGTACAGAAGGACTGTTAAAGAGAGCAGAGGTTGGAGACAGGTGTTCAAAATTTTCTTACAGAGAGCATAGGTTGAAGACTTGGGTGCAGAAGGACTGTTGAAGAGCAGATGATGGAGACAAGGGTGTAGAAGGACTGTTACAGAGAGCAGAGGTTGTAGACTGGGGTGCAGAAGCATCATACTGAGAGATGAGTTTGGAGTTTGAGGTGCAGAAGGACTGTTGCAGAGAGCAGAGATTGGAGACTGGGGTGCAGAAGGACTGTTACAGTGGGCAGAGTTGGGAGACTGGTGTGCAGAAGCATCTTACAGCGAGCGAAGTATGGAGACTGAGGTGCAGAAAGACTGTTGCAGAGAGCAGAGGTTGGAGACTGGGGTGCAGAAGGACAGTTAAAGAGAGCAGAGTTTGGAGACTTGGGTGCAGAAGGCCTGTTACAGAGAGAAGAGGTTGGAGACTAGAGTGCAGAAGGCCTCTGACAGAGAACAGAGATTGGAGACTGGGGTGCAGAAGGACCGTTGCTGAGAGAAGATGTTGGACTGATGTGCAGAAGGACTTTTACAGAGAGCACAGGTAGGAAACTGGGGTGCAAAATGAATGTTTCAGAGAACAGAGGTTGGAGACTGTGGTGCAGGAGGACTGTTACAGAAAGCAGAGTTTAGAGACTGAGGTGCAGAAAGACTGTTAAAGAGAGTAGAGTTTGGAGAGTGTGTTAAGAAGTACTTATTGAGAAAGCAGATGTTGGAGACTGGGGTGCAGAAGGACGGATAAAGAGAGCAGAGTTTGGAGACTCCTTAAATAAGGACTGATACAGAGTGCAGAGGTTGGAGAATAGGGTGCAGAAGGAGTGTTGCAGAGAACAGAGGTTGGAGACTGGGTGAAGAAGCACCTTTGCAGAGAGCAGAGGTTGGATACTGAGGTGCAGAATTATTGTTACAGAGAGCAGAGTTTGGAGATTGGGGTGCAGAAAGACTGTTTCAATGAGCAGAGTTTGCAGACTGGGTTTCAGAAGGGTCTCACAGAAAGAAGAGTTTGGAGACTGATGTACAGAAGGACTGTTACAGTGAGCAGAGTTTGAAAACTGGGGTGCAGAAGATTTGTTGCAGAGAGCAGATGTTGGAAACTTGGTTAATAAAAACTGTTGCAATGAACACAGGTTGGAGCCAGGGTGCAGAAGGATCGTTGCAGAGAGCAGAGGTTGGAGACTGGGGTGCAGAAGGCCTGTTACAGAGAGCAGAGTTTGGAGACTGGGGTGCAGAAGTACTGTTACAGAGAGCAGAGTTTGGAGACTGGGTTGCAGAAGGATCTTACAGAGATCAGAGTTTGGAGACTGAGGTTCAGATGCACTGTTGCAGAGAGTAGAGTTTGGAGACCTAGGTGCAGAAGGACCTTTGCAGAGAGCAGAGCTTGGAGACTGAGGTACAGAATGATTGATAAAGAGAGCAGAGTTTGGAGACTGGGGTGCAGAAGGACTGTTGCAGAGAGCAGATGTTTTAGAGTGGGGTGTAGAAGGACTGTTGCAGAGAGTAGAGGTTGCAGATTCGGGTGAAGAAGGACTGTAGCAGAGAGCAGAGGTTGGAGACTAAGGTGCAGAAGGACAGATACACAGAAAAATGGTTGGAGACTCGGGTGCAGGATGACTAAGACAGAAAGCAGAGCTTGGAGACTCATGTGCAGAAGGACCCTTACAGAGAGCAGTGGTTGGAGACTGCAGTACAGAAGGACTGTTAAAAAGAGCAAATGTTGGAGAATGGGGTGGAGAAGAACTGTTGCAGAGAGCAGATGTTGGAGACTGGTGTGCAAAAAGACTGTTGCAGAGAGCAGAGGTTTTAGACTTGGGTGTATAAGAACAGTTGCAGAGAGTAGAGGTTGGAGATTGGGGTGAAGAAGGACTGTAGCAGAGAGCAGAGGTTTATTACTAAGGTGCAGAAGGACAGTTACACAGAACAAAGGTTGGAGACTCGGATGCAGAAAGACTGATACAGAAAGCAGAGCTTGGAGACTCGTGTGCAGAAGGACCCTTACAGAGAGCAGTGGTTGGAGACTGCAGTACAGAAGGACTGTTAAAAAGAGCAGAGGTTGGAGACTGGGGTGGAGAAGAACTTTTTAGAGAGCAGATGTTGGAGACTTGTCTGCAAAAGGACTGTTGCAGAGAGAAGAGGATGCAGAATGGTGTTCAAGAGGGCTGTTTCAGAATGCAGAGGTTGCAGACTGAGTTGCAGAAGGACTGATACAGAGGGCAGAGTTTGGAGACTGTGGTTCAAAATGACTGATACAGAAAGCAGAGGTTGGATACTGGAGTATATAAGGACACTTACAGAGAAAAGAGTTTGGAGACTATGGTACAGAAGGACTGTTATTTAGAGCACGGATTGGAGACTGGGGTGCAGAAGGATTTTTGGGGTGAGCAGAGTATGGAGACTTGGTTGTAGAAGGACTGTTTCAGAGAGCAGAGTTTGTAGACTGGGTTGTAGAAGGACTGTTGCAGAGAGCAGACTTTGGAGACTGGGGTGCAGAAGGACTGTTGCATAAAGCAGAGGTTGGAGACAGGTGTGCAGAATTATCTTACAGAGAGCATAGGTTGGAGACTGGGGTGCAGAAGGACTGTTGTATAGCAGATTATGGAGACTAAGGTGTAGATGGACTGTTTCTGACAGCAGAGGTTGTAGTCTGGGATGCAGAAGCATCATACAAAGAGCAGAGTTTGGAGACTGAGGTGAAGAAGCACTGTTGCAGAGAGCAGAGATTGGAGACTGGGGTGCAGAAAGACTGATACAGAGGGCAGAGTTGAAATAATTGGGTGCAGAAGCATCATACAGCGAGCAAATTATGGAAACTTGGTGCAAAAAGACTGTTGCAGAGAGCAGAGGTTGGAGACTGGGGTGCAGAAGGACTGATAAAGAGAGCAGAGTTTGGAGACTTGGGTGCAGAAAGCCTGTTACAGAGAGCAGAGGTTGGAGACTGCAGTACAAAAAAACTGTTACAGAGAGCAGATGTTGTAGACTGGTGCAGAAAGGCCGTTGCAGAGAACAGCAGTTGGAGACTAGGGTTCATAATGACCGTTGCTGAGCGAAGAGGTTAGAGACTGATGTGCAGAAGGATTGTTACAGAGAGCATAAGTTGGAGACTGAGGTGCAGAAGAACTGTTTTAGAGAGTAGAGTTTGGAGACTTGGGTGCATAAGGACTGATACAGAGAGCAGAGGTTGGAGACTGAGGTAAAGAAGGAATGTTGCAGAGTGCAGAGTTTTAAACTGGCGTGCAGAAAGACTGTTACAGAGAGCAGAGGTTGGAGACTGCAGTACAAAAGGACTGTTACAGAGAGCAGATGTTGTAGACTGGTGCATAAAGGCTGTTGCAGAGAACAGCAGTTGGAGACTAGGGTGCATAAGGACCGTTGCTGAGCGAAGAGGTTAGAGACTGATGTGCAGAAGGATTGTTACAGAGAGCATAAGTTGGAGACTGAGGTGCAGAAGAACTGTTTCAGAGAGTAGAGTTTGCAGACTTGGGGGCAGAAGGACTGATACAGAGAGCAGAGGTTGGAGACTGAGGTAAAGAAGGAATGTTGAAGAGTGCAAAGTTTTAAACTGGCGTGCAGAAAGACTGTTGAAGAGAGCAGAGGTTGGAGATGGGGTGCAGAAGGACTGTTACAGAGAGCAGAGGTTGAAGCCTGTGGTGCAGAGTGACTGATACATAAAGCAGTGTTTGGAGACGGGGATGAAGAAAGACCATTACAGAGATCAGAGGTTGGATACAGGTGTGCAGAAGTATCTTACAGGGAGAAGAGGTTTGAGACTGGGGTGTAGAAGCAGTGTTGCAGAGAGCATAGATGGAGACTGGGGTGCAGAAGGACTGTTGCAGAGGGCAGAGGTTAAAGACTGTGGTGCAGAAGGACTGTTACAGAGAGCAGAATTTGGACACTGGGGTGAAGAAGGATCATTTCAGAGAGCAGAGATTGAGGACTCGTGTGCAGAGGGACTGCTACAAAGAGGAGAGGTTGGAGACTAAGGTGCAGAAGGACTGTTACAGAGAGCAGATTTTGGAGACTGGGGTGCAGGACTTATACAGAAAGCAGATGTTAGAGACTGGAGTGCAGAATTATTGTTGCAGACAGAAGTGGTTGGAGATTGGGCTTCAGAAGAACTGTTGCAGAGAGAAGAATTTGGAGACTTAGGTGCCGAAGGACTGTTACAGAGAGCAGAGGTTGGAGTCTGGGATACAGAAGGACTGTTGCAGAGAACAGAGGTTGAAGACTGGGGTGCAGAAGGACTGTAGAAGAGAGCAGAATTTTCAGTTGAGGTGCAGAAAGACTAATGCAGAGAGCAGATTTTGGAGACTGGGGTGCAGAAGGACTGTTGCAGAGAGCAGAGGTTGGAGATTTTTGTGCAGAAGGACTGTTCCAGAGAGAAGATGTTGGAGACTGGGGTGCAGAAAGCCTGTTACAGAGAGCTGAGTTTGGAGAAGGGGTGCAGAAGGACTGTTACAGAGAGCAGATTTTGAAGATTGGTTTACAGAAGTATCTTCCAGAGAGTAGAGGTTGGATACTGAGATGCATAAGGACTGTTACAGAGAGTAGAGTTTGGATACTGAGGTGCAGATGGACAATTGCAGAAAGAAGAGTTTGAAGACTGAGGTGCAGAAGGACTGTTACAGAGAACATAGGTTGGAGACTGAGGTGCAGAAGGACTGATACAGAAAGCAGGGTTTAGAGACTGGAGTGCAGAAGGACCATTACAGAGAGCAGAGGTTGGAGATTGGGGTGCAGAAGGACTGTTGTAGAGAGTAGACGTTAGAGACTGGGGTGCAGAAGTATTGTTGCAGAGAGCAGAGGTTGGAGACTGAGGTGCAGAATGACTGTTATAGAGAGCAGAAGTTGGAGACTGGAGTGCAGAAGGACTGTTGCAGAGAACAGAGGTTTGCGACTGAGGTGCACAAGGTCCGTTGAAGATAGCAGAGGTTGGAGACTGGGGTGCAGAAGGATCTTACAGAGAGCAGAGGTTGGAGACTGAAGTGCAGAAGGACTGTTGTAGAGAGCAGACGTAGGAGACTGGGTTGCAGAAGGATTGTTGCAGAGAGCTGAGATTGGAGACTGGGGTGCAAAAAGACTTTCACAAAGAGCAGAGATTGGAGACTGGGGAGCGGAAGAACTGTTACTGAGAGTAGAGTTTGGACACTGGGGTAAATAAGCATATTACAGCGAGCAGAGGTTGGAGAGTGGGGTGAAGAAGGACCTTTGCAGAGAGCAGAATTTGGAGACTGGGGTGCAGAAAGATTGTTACAGAGAACAGAGTTTGGATACTGAAGGGCAGAAGAACTGTTGCATAGAGCAGAAGTTGGAGATTTGGGTGCAGAAGGACTATTGCAGAGAGAAGAAGTTGGAGACTGAGGTGCAGAAGGACTGTTGCAGAGAGCAGAGGATTGAGATAGGGGTGCAGAAGGAATGATACCGAAAGCAGAGATTGAAGACTCGGGTACAGGAGGACCATTACAGAGAGAAGAGGTTGGAGTCTGCAGAACAGAAGGACTGTTACAGAGAGCAGAGGTTGGAGACTAAGGTGCAGAAGGACTGTTGCAGAGATTACATGATGAAGACTGGGGTTCAGTAGGACTGTATCATAGAGCAGACGTTGGAGACTGTTGTGCAGAAGGACTGATACAGAAAGCAGTGTTTGGGAACTGGGGTACAGAAAAACCGTTACAGGGAGCAGAGTTTGGAGACTGCGGTACAGAAGGACTGTTACAGAAAGCAGAGTTCGGAGACAGGGTTGAAGAAGGATCTTACAGAGAGCAGAGTTTGGAGACTCGGGTGCAGAAGAACTGTTGCAGAGAGCACACTTTGGGGACTAGGGTGCAGAAGAATCTTTCCAGAGAGCAGAGGTTGGGAACTGGGGTGTAGAAGGACTGTTGCAGAGAGCAAAGGATAGAGACTGAGGTGCAGAAGGGCTCCTACAGGGAGCAGAGTTTGGAGACTGGGATGCAGAAAGACTGTTGCAGGAAGCAGAGGTTGGAGACTGGGTTGAAGAAGGAATGTTACAGAGAGCAGAGTTTGTAAACTGCGGTGCGGAAAGACCGTAACAGAGAGCAGAGTTTGGAGACTGCAGTACAGAAGAACTGTAACACAGAGCAGATGTTGGAGACTGTGGTGCAGAAGGACTGTTGCAGAGAACAGAGGTTGGAGACTGTGGTGCAGAAGGACTGATACAGAAAGCAGATTTTCTAGACTGGGGTTCAGAAGGACCATTACAGTGAGCAGAGGTTAGAGACTGCGGTACAGAAGAACTGTTGTAGAGAACAAGGTTGGAGACTGGGATGCATAGGGACCATGGCAGAGGGCAGACGTTGGAGACTGCGGTGCAGAAGGAATGTTACAGAGAGCAGAGTGTGGAAACTGGGGTGCAGAAGAATCTTAAAAAGAGGAATGTTTGGAGACTTGGGTGCAGAACGATTGTTGCAGAGAGCAGACGTTGGAGACTGGGTGCAGAGTATCCTTGCAGAGAGTAGATTATGGAGACTGAGGTGCAAAAAAACTGTTACAGAGAGCAGTGTTTGGAGACTGGGGTGCAGAAGGACTAATACTGAGAGCTGAGTTTTGTGACTGGGGACCAGAACGATCTTACAGAGAGGAAATTTTTGAGACTGGGGTGCAGAAGGATTGTTGCAGAGAGCAGACTTTGGAGACTGGAGTGCAGAAGAACTGTTGCAGAAAGCAGATGTTGGTAACTAGGTTGCAGAAGGACTGTTGTAGAAAGAAGAGGTTGGAGACTGGGGTGCAGAACGACTTTTGTGGAGAGCAGAGGTTTGAGACTAAGGTGCAGAAGTTCTGTTACAGAGAGCAGAGGTTGGAGACTGGGATGAAGAAAGACTGTTGCAAAGAGCAGAGGTTGGACACTGGGGTGAAGAAGGATCTTACAGAGAATAGAATTTTGAGACTGAGCTGCAGAAGGACTGTTTCAGAGATAAGAGGTAGGAAACTGGGGTACATTAGGATCATTGCAGAGAGCAGAGGTTGGAGACTGTGGTGCAGAAGGCCTGTTTAAAAGAGGAGGTTGGAGACTGGGGTGCCGAAGGATAGATACAGAGAGCAGAGGTTTGAGACTGAGGTGCAGAAAGACTGATACAAAAAGCAGTATTTGAAGACTGGGGTGCAGAAGGCCCGTTACGGAGAGCAGTGGTTGGAGACTGCGGTACAGAAGGATTGTTACAGATAGCAGATTTTGGAGACTGGGGAGCAGAAGAACTGTTGCAGAGGACAGAGTATGGAGACTGGGGTGCTGCAGGACACTTGCACAAAGCAGAGGATAAAGACTGGGGAGGAGAAGAAATATTACACAGAACAGAGTTTGGAAGCTGGAGTGCAGAAGGATCTTACAGAGACCAGAGTTTGGAGACTGTGGTGCAGAAGGACTGTTGCAGAGGTCAGAGAATGGAGACTAGGGACAGAAGTCCTGATACATAGAGTAGAGGTTGGAGACTGGGGTGCAGAAGGACTGTTGCAGAGAGAAGAGTTTGTAGACTGGGGTTCAGAAGGATTGGTACAGAGAGGAGAGTTTGGAGACTGAGGTGAAGAAAGACTGTTATAGAGAGCAGAGTTTGGTGACTGGGTTGCTGAAGGATCTTAAAGAGAGCCGAAGTTGGAGACTAAGGTGCAGGTGGACTGTTACAGAGAGCAGTGGTTTGAGACTGGGGTGCAGAAGTATCGTGCAGAGAGCAGAGGTTTCAGACTGAGGTGCAAAAGGACTATTGCAGAGAGCAGATGTTGGAGACTGGGGTGAGGAAGGACTGTTGCAGAGAGCAAATGTTGGTAAGTAGGGTGCATACGGACTGTTGTAGAGAGCAGAGGTTGGAGACTGGGGTGCAGAAGGACTGTTGCAGAGAGCTGACGTTGAAGACTGACTTGCGGAGGTCCTGTTACAGAGAGCAGAGGTTGGAGACTCAAAAGCAGAAAGACTGATACAGAGAGCAGTGTTTTAAAGACTGGAGTGCAGAAGGATCATTTCAGAGCACAGTCTTCAGACTGAGGTGCAGAAGGACTGTTGCAGAGAGCAGTTGTTGGAGACTTGGGTGCAGAAGGACTGTTGCAAAGAGCAGACGTTGGAGACTGGGGTGAACAAGGATCATTCTAGAGAGCAGAGGTTTGACCCTGGGGTGCAGAAGGACTGGTACAGAGAAAAGAGGTTTGAGACTGGGGTGCAGAATGCTTGTTACAGAGAAAAGGTTTAGAGAAAAGGTGCATAAAGACTGTTACAGAGGGAAGAGTTTCGAAACTGATTGCATAAAGATCTTAAACAGAGCAGAGTTTGGAGACTTAGGTGCAGAACGACTGTTACAGAGAGTAGAGGTTGGAGACTGAGGTGCAGAAGGATTGTTACAGAGAGCAGATTTGGAGACTGGGGTGCAGAAGGACTGTTGCAGATAGCAGAGTTTGGAGACTTGGGTGCAGAAGAAATGTTGCAGAGAGCAGAGTTTGGAGACTGAGATGCAGAAGGACTGTTACAGAGGATCACTGGTTGGAGACTGGCATGCAGAAGGACTGAAAGAGAAAGAAGAGGTTTGAGACTGTGGTAAAGAAAGAAAATTACAGAGAGCAGACTTTAAAGACTGCAGTACAGGAGGCCTGTTACAGAGAGCAGAGGTTGGAGACTGGGGTTGAGAAGGACTATTTCAGAGTGCAGATATTGGAGACTGGGGTGCAGAAGAACTGTTGCAGAGAGAAGAGGTTGGAGACTGGGGTGCAGAAGAACTGTCGCAGAGAGCAGAGTTTGGAGACTGAGGTGCAGAGGAAATATTACAAAGAGTAGAGGTTGGAGACTGGGGTGCAGAAGTAATGATACTGAGAGCAGAGGTTGGAGACTGTGGTGCATAAGGACCTTTAGAGAGAGCAGAGTTTGGAGACTGCAGTGCAGAAGGACTCTTACAGTGAGCATACGTTGGAGACTAGGGTACAGAAGGACTGTTCCACAGAGCAGATGTTGGAAACTGTGCTTCACAATGACTGTTGCAGAGAACAGAGGTTAGAGAATCGGGTGTAGAAGGACTGTTGCAGAGAGCACACGTTGGAGACTGAGGTGCAGAAGGATTGTTACAGAGAGCAGAGTTTGGAGACTAGGATCCAGAAGGATCTTACAGAGAGAAGATGTTGGAGACAGAGGTGCAGAAGTACTGTTGCAGAGAGCAGAGGTTGGAGACTGAGGTTTAGAAGGACTGTTATAGAGATGAGGTTTGAGATGGGGAGAAGAAGGACTGTTACTGAGAACAGAGGTTGGAGACTCATGTGCAGCAGTACAGTTGCTGAAACCAGAGGTTTGAGACTGGGGTAGAGATGGAACGTTACTGGGAGCAGAGTTTTAAAACTGTGGTGCAGAAGGATATTACATAGATCAGAGGTTGGAGACAGAGGTGCAGAAGGACTGTTGCATAGAGCAGATGTTGGAGACTGGGGTGCAGAAGGTTTGTTGCAGACAGCAAACGTTGCAGACTGGGGTGCAGAAGGTTTGTTGCAGAGAGCAAACGTTGCAGACTGGGGTGAAGAAGGATCGTTGCAGATAGCGGAGGATAGAGACTGGTGAGCAGAAGGACTGTTACAGAGAGTAGAGTTTGGATACTGAGGTGCAGATGAATGGTTGCTTAGAGCAGAGATTGGAGACTGAGGTGCAAAAGGACTGTTGCAGAGAGCAGAGTTTGGAGACTGAGGTGCAAAAGGACTGTTACAGAGATTAGAGGTTGGAGATTGGCGTGCAAAAGGCCTGTTACAGAGAGCAGAGTTCAGAGACTAGGGTGCAGAAGAACTGTTACAGAGAGCAGAGTTTTTAGACAAGGTTGAACAAGAATCTTAGAGAGAGCAGAGGTTGTAGACCAAGGTGGAGCAGGACTGTTACAGAGAGCAGAGGTTGGTGACTAGGGTGCAGAAGTATTTTTGCAGAGAACACAGTTTTCGGACTGAGGTGCAGAAGGACTTTTGCAGAGAGCACATGTTGGAGACTGGGGTGCAGAACGACTGTTGCAGAGAGCAGAGGTTGGAGAATGGAGTGCAGAAGTACTGTTGCAGAAAGCAAGGTTGGAGACTGAGATGCAGAAAGACTGTAACAGAGAGCAGAGTTTGGAGACTGGGATTCTGAAGAACTGGTAAAGAGAGCAGAGGTTAGAGACTAGGGTGCAGAAGGATCGTTATAGAGAACAGAGGTCGGAGACCGGGGTGCAGAAGGCCTGTTACGGAGAGCAGAGTTTGGAGAAGGGGTTCAGAAGTACTTTTACACAGAGTAGAGCCCGAGGTGCAGAAGGACCATTGCAGAGAGAAGAGGTTGGAGACTGAGGTGCAGAAGGATTTGTTACAGAGAGCAGACGTTGGAGACTTGGTCTCACAGGGACTGCTGCAGAGAGCAGAGGCTGGACATGGGGTGTTGCAGGACTGTTGTGGAGAGCACAGGTTTGAGATTTGGGTGAATAAAGACTGTTGCAGAGAGTACAGGTTGAAGACTGTGTTGCAGTAGGACTGTTACAGAGGCAGAGGTTGGAGACTTTGGTGCAGAAGGACTTTTGCGGAGAGCAGATGTTGGAGACTGGGTTGCAGAAGGACTGTGGCAGAAAGCAGAGTTTATAGACTGAGATGCAGAAGTACTGTTACAGAGAGTAGAGGTTGGAAAATGGTGTGCAAAATGCCTGTTACAGAGAGCAGAGGTTGGAGACTGGGATACAGAAGGACTGTTAGAGACAGCAGAGTTTGGAGACAGGGTTGCAGAAGGATCTTACAGAGAGCAGAGCTTAGAGACTGTGGTACAGCAGGACTGTTACAGAGAGCAGAGGATGGAGACTGGGGTACAGAAGGATCGTTGTTGCAAGCAGCGGTTTGAGACCAGCGTCCCAAAGGAATGTTACAGAGAACAGAGGTTGGAGAAGGGGTGCAGAAGGACTGTTACAGAGGGCAGAGTTTACAGACTGGGTTGCAGAAAGATCTTAGAGAGAGCACATGTTGGAGACTCAGCTGCAGAAGGACTGTTACAGAGAGTAGAGGTTAGAGACTGAATGCAGAAGCACCGTTTTAGAGAGCAGAGTTTTGAGACTGAGGTGCAGAAGGATTGTTACAGAGACCAGAGTTTGGAGCCTGGGGTGCAGAAGGAGTGTTGAAGATAGCAGAGTTTGGAGACTGCGGTGTAGAAAGATTTTGCAGATACAGAGATTTGAGACTTTGGTGCAGAAGGACTGATAAAGAAAGCAGAGATTGAAGACTGGGGAGCAGAAGAACCCTTAGAGAATGCAGTTTTTGGAGACTAAACTACAGGAGGACTGTTACAGAGAGCAGAGTTTGGAGACTGGTGTGAGAAGGACTGTTTCAGAGTGCAGACCTTGGATACTGGGGTGCAGAAGAACTGCTGCAGAGAGCAGAGATTGGAGACTGGGGTGCAGAAGAACTGTCGCAGAGAGCCGAGGATGGAGACTGAGGTTCAGAAGTAATGTTGCAGGGAGCAGAGGTTGGAAACTGTGGTGCAAAAGAAATGATACAGAAAGGAGAGGTTGAAGATTGGGGTGCAGAACGACCGTTACAGAGAGTAGAGGTTGGGGACTGAGGTACAGAAGGACTGTTACAGACAGCAGAGGTTGGAGACTGGGGAGCAGAAGGACTGTTACAGAGAGCAGAGGTTGGAGTCTGGGGAGGATAAGAAAAGTTACAGAGAACAGATTTGGAAACTTGGGTGCAGAAGGATCTTATAGAGATCAGAGGTTGGAGGCTGGGGTTTAGAAGCACTGTTACAGAGAGTAGATTTTGGAGACTGAGGTGCAGTAAGACTGTTACAAAAGCAGAGTTTGGACACTGGGGTACACAAGGATCGTTGCAGAGAGCAGAGTTTTCAGAAATAGGTTCATAAGGACTGTTGCTGAGAGCAGATGTTGGAGACTGGGGTACAGAAGGACTTTTGCAGAGAGCAGAGGTTGGAGACTGGGGTGCAAAAGGATCGTTTCAGACAGCAGAGGTTGGAGACTGGGGTGAAGAAGGATTGTTACAGAGATCAGAGTTTGGAGACTGGGGTGCAGAAGAACCATTACAGAGAGAAAAGTTGGGAGACTGAGGGACATAAAGACTGTTACAGGGAGCAGAGGTTGGAGACTGTGGAGCAGAAGGACTGTTTCAGAGAGCAGAGCTTGGAGACTTGGGAGCAGAAGGAATATTACAGAGAGCAGAGTTTGGAAACTGGGTGCAGAAGGATCTTACAGAAAGCAGAGTTTGGAGACTGAGGTGCCGAAAGACTGTTACATAAAGCAGAGTTTGATGACTGGGGTGCAAAATGATCATTACAGAGAGCAGAGTTGTCAGACAGAGGTGCAGAAAGCCTGTTGCTGGGAGCAGATGTTTGAGGCTGGGGTGCAGAAAGACTTTTGCAGAGAGCAGAGTTTGGAAACTGGGGTGCAAAAGGATTGTTGTAGAGAGCAGAGTTCTTAGACTGGGGTGCAGAAGGATTGTTACAGAGAGCAGATGTTGGAGACTGGGGTGCAGAAGGACTGTTGCAGATAGCGGATTTTGGAGTCTGTGGTGCAGAAGGGCTGTTGCAGAGAGCAGAGGTTGGAGACTGGGTTTTAGAAGGACTCTTGCAAAGAGCAGAGGTTGGAGACTGTGGTGCAGAAGGACTGTTACATACAGCAGAGTTTGGAGACAGGATTGCAGAAGGATCTTACAGAGAGCAGAGTTTCGAGACTTAAGTGCAACGGGAGTAATCAGAGAGCAGAGTTTAGAGACTGGGGTGCAAAAGGATCATTGCAGAGAACAGCGTTTTCAGAATGAGGTCCAGAAGGACTGTTGCAGAGAGTAGAGGTTGGGAGACAGGGGTGCAGAAGGACTGTTACATAGGGCAGATATTGGATACTGGGGTACACAGGGATCGTTGCAGAGAGCGGAGGTTGGAGACTGGGGTGCAGAAGGACTGTTGCAGAGAACAGACGTTTGAAAATGGTGTACAGAAAAATCGTTGCAGAAAGCAGAGTTTTGAAACAGGGGTGCAGAAGGACTGTTACAGAGAGTAGAGTTTCGAGACTGAGGTGCAGAAGGATCGTTGCAGAGAGCAGAGGTTGGAGACTGGGGTGCAGTAAAACTCCTATAGAGAGCTGAGTTTTCAGACAAGGTTGCACAAGGATCTTACAGAGAGCAGAGTTTTAGACCGATGTGCAGCAGGACTGTTACAGCGAGCAGAGGTTGGAGACTGGGGTGCAGAAGGATCGTTGTAGAGAACAGAGTTTTCAGACTGAGGTGAAGAAGGACTTTTGCAGAGAGCACATGGTGGAGACTGGGGTGCAGAAGGACTGTTGCAAAGAGCAGAGTTTTGGAACTGGGGTGCAGAAGGATCGTTGTAGAGAGTAAAATTTTTAGACTGGAGTGCAGAAGAATTGTTATAGAGAACAGAGGTTGGAGACTGGGGTGCAGAAGGCCTATTACAAAGAGCAGAGTTTGGAGAAGGGATTAAGAAGTTCATTTACAGAGAATAGTTTTGGGAGACTGAGGTGCAGAAGGACCATTGCAGAGAGCAGAGGTTGAAGACTGAGGTGCAGAAGGATTTTTTACAGAGAGCAGAGGTTGGAGACTGGGTTGCAGAGGGACTGTTGCAGAGAACAGATGCTGGACTCTCGGGTGTAGAAGGACTGTTGCGGAGAGCACAGGTTGGAGATTGGGGTGCAGAAGGACTGTTGCAAGAAGCAGAGTTTGGAGACTGGGTTACAGTAAAAATGTTACAGTGGCAGAGGTTGGAGATTAGGTGCAGAAGGACTTTTGCAGAGAGCAGATGTTGGAGACTTGGGTGCAGAAGGACTGTAGCAGAGAGCAGAGTTTGTAGACCGAGGTGCAGAAGCACTTTTACAGAGAGCAGAGGTTGGAGAATGGGGTGCAAAAGACCTGTTACAGAGAGCAGAGGTTGGAGACTGGGGTGCAGAAGGACTGTTAAAGAAAGCAGCGTTTGGAGACAGGGTTGCAGAAGGATCGTTGAAAAGATCATAGTTTTTAGACTGAGGTGCAAAGGACTGTTGCAGAGAGCAGAGTTTGGAGACTGAGTTGCAGAAGGACCGTTACAGTGAGAAGAGTTTGGAAACTGCAGTACAGAAGGACTGTTACAGAGAGTAGAGGTTGGAGACTACGGTTGAGAAGGTCTGTTGGAGAGATCAGATGTTGGAGACTTGGGTGCAGAAGGACTTTTGCAGAGAGTAGGTTGTAAACTGGGGTGCAGAGAAACTGTTGCAAGGAGGAGATGTTCGAGATTGGGGTGCAGAGACTGTTGCAGAGAGCAGATGTTGGAGACTGTGGTGGAGAAAGACTTTTGCAGAGAGAAGAATTTGGAGACTTAGGTGCAGAAGGACTGTTACAGAGAGCAGAGCTTGGAGACTTTAGTGCAGAAGGACTGATACAGAAAGTAGAGGTTGGAGACTGCAGTGCGGAAGTACCATTACACAGAGTAGAGGTTGGAGACTTGGGTGCAGAATAACTGTTGTAGAGAACAGAGGTTGAAGACTGGGAGCAGAAGGACCATTGCAGAAAGCAGAGTTTGGAGACTGGGTTTCAAAGGATCTTACAGAGAGCAGAATTTGGAGTCTAAGGTGCAGAAGAATATTACAGAGAGCAAAGTTTGGAGACTGGGGTGCAGAAGGACTGTTGTAGAAAGCAGAGTTTGGAGCCTGGGGTGCAGAAGGATCATTACAGAGAGCAGAGGTTTGAGAATGCAATATAGATGGTCTGTTTCAGAGAGAAGATTTTGGAGACTGGGTTGCAGAAGGAGTGTTGCAGAGAGCAAGGTTGAAGACTGGGGTGCAGAAGGGCTGTTGCAGAGAGAAGAGGTTGCAGAGTGAGGTGCAGAAGGACTGTAACTAAGAGCAGAGTTTGGAGACTGTAGTGCAGAAGGACTGATACAGAAAGGAGAGGTTGGAGACTGGGGTTAAGAAGGATCCTTACGGAGAATAGAGGTTGAAGACTGTGGTACAGAAGAACTGTTTTGGAGAACAGAGTTTGAAGACTGGGGTGCAGAAGGACCGTTCCACATTGCAGAGGTTGGAGATTTGGGTGTAGAAGGCCTTATAAAGAGAGAAAAGTTTGGAGACTGGGGTGCACAAGGACTGTTACAGTGAGCAGAGTTGGAGACTGGGTAGTAGATGGATCTTACAGAGAGCAGAGTTTTGAGACTGACGTGCAGAAGGAGTGTTACATAGAACAGAGTTTGGAGACTGGGGTGCAGAAGGATCATTGCAGAGAGCAGAGTATTCAGACTGAGGTGAAGATGGACTATTGCAGACAGCTGATGTTCGAGACGGGTGCGGAAAGACTGTTGCAGAGAGAAGAGGTTGGAGACTTGGGTGCAGAATGGTCATTCCAGAGAGCAGAGATTGTATACTGCGGAGCAGAACGCCTGTTACAGATTGCAGAATTTGGAGAACGGGTGCAGTAGGACTGTTACAGAGAGTAGAGTTTGGGGATTGGGTTGCAGAAGGATCTTACAGACAGCAGAGGTTAGAGACTGAGGTGCAGAAGGACTGTTACAGAGAGTAGAGGTTGGAGACTGAGGTGCAGAAAGACCAATGCAGAGAGCAGAGGTTGTAGATTGGGGTGCAGAAGGACTGTTGCAGAGAGGAGAATTTGAAGACTGAGGTTCATAAAGACTGTTGCAGAGAGCAGAAATTTGATACTTGAGTGCAGAACGACTGATACAGAAAGCAGAGGTTAGAGTCTGGGGTGCAAGAGGACAGTTATGGAGAGCAGAGGTTGGAGACTGCAGTACAGAAGGACTGTTACACAGAGCAGAGTTTGGAGAGTGGGGTGCAGAAGGACAGTTACAAAGAGCACAGTTTTGAGACTGTGGTGAAGAAGAAATAATTGCAGAGAGCAGAGGTTAGAGACTGGGGTGCAGAAGGTCTCTTGCAGAGAACAGATTTTAGAGACCGGGGTGCAGAAGGACCCTTACAGAGAACAGAGGTTGGATAGTGCAGTACAGAAGGACTGTTTCAGTAATCAGAGGTTGGAGACTGGGGTGCAGAATAACTGTTTAAGAGAACAGAGTTTGGAGAGTTGGGTGCAGGTCGACCATTACAGATAGCAGAGGTTGGAGACTGGGGTTTCAGAAAGATCCTACAGAGAGCAGAGTTTGAACAGTGAGGTTAAGAAGGACTGTTGCAAAGAGCAGAGGTTGGAGATTGGGGCGCAGTAGAACTGTTGCAGAAAGCAGAAGTTTGAGTTTGAGGTGCAGAAGGACTCTTAAAGAGAGCAGAGTTTAGAGACCGGGGTGCAGAAGGACTGATACAGAAAGTAGAGTTGAAGACTGGGGTGCAGAAAAACCATTACAGAGAGCAGAGGTTTGAGTCTGAAGTACAGAAGTTTGTTACAGAGAGAAGATGTTGGAGACTGGAGTGGAAAAGACTGTTGTAGAGAGCAGATTTTGGAGACTGGGGTGCAGACAGACTGTTGCAGAGAGCAGAGGTTGGAGACTGAGGTGCAGAAGGACTGTTGATGAGTGCAGAGGTTGGATACTTGGGTGTAGAAGGATTGTTACAGAGAGCAGAGGTTAGAGACTTGAGTGCAGAAGGACTGATACAGAAAGCAGAGTTTGGAGGCTGGGTGGAGAAGGACTGTTGTAGAGAGTAAAGGTTTGAGACTGGTGTGCAGAAGGACTATTGCACAGAGCAAAGGTTTGAGACTGGTGTTCAGATGGACAGTTGTAGCGAGTAGAGGTTTGAGATTGGGGTGCAGAAGGACTGTTGCAGAGAGCAGAGGTTGGAGACTGGGGTAGAGAAGGATTGTTGCAGAGAGTAGAGATAGGAGATTGGGGTGCCGAAGGACTGATGCAGAGAGCAGAGTTTGGAGACTGAAGTGCAGAAGGACTGTTACAGAGAGCAGAGGTTTGAGACTGGGCTGCAGAAGGACTGTTGCAAAGAGCAGAGATTAGACACTGGGGTGGAGAAGGAATGTTGTAGAGAGCAGATGTTGGAGACTGGGGTGCAGTAGGACTATTGCAGAGAGCAGAGGTTGCAAACTGAGGTGCAGAAGGACTGTAAAGAGAGCAGAGTTTGGAGACTGTGGTGCAGAAGGACTGATTCAGAAAGCAGAGGTTGGAAACTGGGGTGCAGAAGGACCCTTAAAAAACAGAGTTTGGAGACTGCAGAACAGAAGGACTGTTACAGAGAGCAGAGTTTGGAGACTGGGGTGCAGAAGAAGTGTTGAAGAGAAAAGAGGTTGAAGACTGTGGTGCAGAAGGATTGTTGCAGAGACCAGAGTTTGGAGACTGGTATGCAGGACTGATACAGAAATCGGAGGTTGAAGACTGGAGTGCAGAAGGCCTGATACAGAAAGCAAAGTTTGGACACTGTGGTGTAGAAGGACTGTTACAGAGAGCAGAGTTTGAATACTGGGTTGTAGAAGGATGTTACAGAGAGCAGAGTTTTGAGACTGAGGTACAGAAGCACTGTTACAGAGAGAAGAGTTTGGAGACTGAGGTTCAGATGGACCGTTGCAGAAAGCAGAGGTTGGAGACTGAGGTGCAAAAGGATTGTTACTGAGAGCAGAGGTTGGAGACTGGGGTGCAGAAAAACTAATACAGAAAGCAGAGGTTGGATACTCGGGTGCAGAACGACCCTTACAGAGAGCACAGGTTGGAGACTGAGGTGCAGAAGGACTGTTGCAGAGAGCAGATGTTGCAGACTGAGTTGCAGAAGGACTGTTACAGCGGGCAGAGTTTCGAGACTTTGTTGTAAAACGACTGATACAGAAAGCAGAGGTTGGATACTGGGTTTCATAAAGACCCTTACGAAGAACAGAGGTTGGATACTGCGGTACAGAAGGACTGTTACAGAGAGCAGAGGTTGGAGAATGGGGTACAGAAGAACTTTTGTAGAGAACAGAGGTTGGAACTGGGTTGCGGGAAGATCGTTGGGGTGAGCAGAGTATGGAGACTGGGGTGTAGAAGGACTGTTGCAGAGAGCAGAAGTTGTACACTGGGGTGTAGAAGGACTTTTGCAGAGAGCAGATGTTGGAGACTTGGGTCCACAAAGACTCTTGCATAGAGCAGAGGTTGGAGACTGAGTTACAGAAGGACGATTAGAGAGACCAGACTTTGGAGACTGGGGTGCAGAAGGACTTTTACAGAGAGAAAACGTTGGAGACTGGGGTGCAGAAGGATCATTGCAGAGAGCAGAGTTTGGAGACTGGGGTGTAGAAAGATCATTAAAGAGAGAAGATTTTGGAGACTGTAATGCAGAAGGACTTTTACAGAGACCAGAGGTTGAAGACGGGGGTGCAGTAGGACATTTACAGAGAGAACATGTTGGAGACTGATGTGCAGAAAAACTGTTGCAGAGAGCAAAATTTGGAGACTGGGTTGCAGAAAGAGTGTTTCAGAGAGCAGAGGTTGCAGATTGAAGTACAGAAGGACTCTTACAGAGACCAGAGTTTGGAGACTGCAGTACAGAAGGACTGTTACAGAGAGCATAGGTTGGAGACAGGTGTTCAGAAAGATCTTACAGACAGCATAGGTTGGAGACTGGGGTGCAGAAAGACTGTTGTGGAGAGCAGAGGTTGGAGACTGGGGTGCAGAAGGCCTGTAATAGAGAGCAGTGCTTGGAGACTGAGGTGCAGAAGAATCGTTTCTGAGAGCAGAGTTTTCAGACTGAGGTGATGAAGGACTGTTACAGAGAGCAGAGGTTGGAGACTGGGGTGCAGAAGCCCGGTTACAGAGAGCAGAGGTTTTAGACTGGGGGGGAGAAGGACTGCTGCAGAGAGTAGAGGTTGGAGACTGAGGTGCATACAGAGTGTTACAGATAGCAGAAGTTGGAGACTGGGGTGCAGAAAGACTGACGCAGAAAGCAGAGCATGATGACTGGGGTGCAGAAGGATTGTTGCAGAGATCAGAGGTTGGAGACTAAGGTGGGGAACGGCTGTTGCAGAGAGAAGATGTTAGAGACTGGGGTGCAGAAGGACTGTAGCAGAGAGCAGAGATTGTAGACTGGTCTGCAGAAGGACTGTTACAGAGAGCAGAGTTTGGAGAATGTGGTGCTGATGGACTGATACTGAAACCACGGTTGAAGACTGGGGTGCAGAAGGACCCTTACAGAGAATAGAGATTGGAGACTGTGGTACAGAAGGACTGTTACAGAGAGCAGAGTTTGAAGACTGGGGTACAGAAGGACCATTGAAAATAGCAGAGGTTGGAGACTGGGTTTCAGAAGGATTATACAGAGAGCAGAGTTTGGACACTGAGGTGCAGAAGCAGTGTTACAGAGAGCAGAGATTGGTGATTGAGGCGCAGTAGGACTGTTGCAGAGAGCAGAGGTTAAAGTCTGAGGTTCAGAAGGACTGTTACAGAGAGCAGAGTTTAGAGACGGGGTGCAGAAGGACTGATACAGAAAGCAGAGTTTGGAGACTGGGGTGCAGACGGACTGTTGCAGAGAGCAGAGGTTGCAGAGTGAGGTGCAGAAGGACGGTTACAGAGATAAATGGTTGGAGACTGGGGTTGTAAAGGACTGTTATACAGAGCAGAGGTTGGAGAGTGGGGTGCAGAAGAACAGTTAAAAAGAGCACAGTTTTGAGACTGGGGTGGATAAGAAATGTTGCAGAGAGCAGAGGTTGGAGACTGGAGTGCAAAAGGTCTCTTGCAGAGAGCAGATTTTAGAGACTGGGGTGCAGAAGGACCCTTACAGAGAACAGAAGTTAAATACTGCGATACAGGAGAACTGTTACAGGGATCAGAGGTTGGAGACTGGGGTTCCGAATAACTGTAGTAGAGAACAGAGTTTAGAGAGTGGGGTGCAGATGGACCATTGCAGATAGCAGAGGTTGGAGACTGGGTTTAAGAAGGATCATACAGAGAGCAGAGTTTGAACATTGAGGTGCAGAAGGACTGTTGCAGAGAGCAGAGGTTGGAGATTGGGGCACAGTAGGACTGTTGCAGAAAGCAAAGTTTGTAGTCTGAGGTGCAGAAAGTCTGTTAAAGAGAGCAGAGTATAGAGACCGGGGTGCAGAAGGACTGATACAGAAAGCAGATTTTGGAGACTGGGGTGCCGAAAAACCGTTACAGAGAGCAGAGGTTTGAGACCAAAGTACAGAAGGACGGTTACAGAGAGCAGAGGTTGGAGACTGGGGTGGAAAAAGACTGTTGTAGAGAGCAGATTTTGGAGACTGGGGTGCAGAAAGACTGTTACAGAGAGCAGGGTTTGGAGACTGTGGTGCAGAAGGACTGATAGAGAAAGCAGAGGTTGGAGAATGGAGTGCAGAAGGAACCTTACAGAGAACAGACGTTGAAGACTGCGGTACAGAAGAATTGATGTAGAGAACAAGGTTGGAGCCTGGGTTTCAGAGAGACCATTGCAGAGAGTAGAGGTTGGAGACTGGGATGCCGAAGGATTTTTGCAGAGAGCAGTCGTTAGAGACTGGGGTGCAGAAGGATTTTACAGAGAGCAACGTTTTGAGAATGAGGTGCAGAAGGACTTTTGCAGAGAGCAGAGGATGGAGACTGGGTTGCAGAAGGACTGTGCAGAGTTCAGTGTTTGGAGACTGGGGTGCAGAAAGACTGTTACAGAGAGCAGAGGTTGGAGACTAAGGTGCAGAAGGACTGTTACAGAGAGCAGAGCTTTGAGACTTGGGTGAACAAGGCCTGTAACATAGAGCAGAGTTTGGAGACTGTGTGCCAAAAGGATCGTTGCAGAGAAAAGATGTCGGAGACTGAGGTGCAGGAGGCCTGTTACAGAGAGCAGAGCTTGGAGACTGGGGTGCAGAAGGCCTGTAACATAGAGCAGAGTTTGGAAACTGGATGGCAGAAGGATCTTACAGAGAGCAAAGGTTGTTGACTGAGGTGCCTAAAGACTGTTACAGAGAGCAGAGGTTGGAGACCAGTGTCCAGAAAGATCGTTGCAGAGAGCAGAGTTTCAGAATGATGTTTACAAGGACTGTTGAAGAGAACATA
Source organism: Ictidomys tridecemlineatus (assembly GCF_052094955.1). Classification (NCBI taxonomy): domain Eukaryota; kingdom Metazoa; phylum Chordata; class Mammalia; order Rodentia; family Sciuridae; genus Ictidomys; species Ictidomys tridecemlineatus. Next base: position 104,668 of record NW_027521089.1, on the reverse strand, counting down.
GGTTGGAGACTTGGGTGCAAAAGGACTGTTAAAGAGAGTAGATGTTGAAGACTGTGGTGCAGAAAGACCTTTGCAGAGAGCAGAGGTTGGAGACTGAGGTGCAGAAGAATTGTTGATGAGTACAGAGGTTGGAGACTTGGGTGTAGAAGGATTGTTACAGAGTGCAGATGCACAGTTGCAGAGAGTAGAGATTTGATATTGGGGTGCCGAAGGACTGATGCAGAGAGCAGAGTTTAGAGACTGAAGTGCAGAAGGACTGTGACGAAGAGCAGAGGTTAGAGACTGGGGTGCAGAAGAACTTATACAGAAAGCAATGGTTGGAGACTGGGGTGCAGAAGGACTGTTGCAAAAAGCAGAGGATGGAGACTGTGGTGGAGAAGGAATTTTGTAGAGAGCAGATGTAGGAGACTGGGGTGCAGAAGGACTGTTGCAGAGAGAAGTGTTTAGAGACTGGCGTGCAGTAGGACTATTGCAGAGATCAGAGGTTGCAGACTGAGGTGCAGAAGGACTGTTAAGAGAGCAGAGTTTGGAGACTGTGGTGCAGAAAGACTTATACACAAACCAGAGGTTGAAAACTGGGGTGCAGAAGGACCCTTAAAGAAACAGAGTTTGGAGACTGCGGAACAGAAGGACTGGTACAGACAGCAGAGTTTGGAGACTGGGGTGCAGAAGAAGTGTTGTAGAGAACAGAGGTTGAAGACTGTGGTGCAGAAGGACTGATACAGAAAACAGAGGTTGGAGACTGGGGTGCAGAAGGCCTGATACAGAAAGCAGAGTTTGGACACTGTTGTGTAGAAGGACTGTTACAGAGAGCAGAGTTTGAATACAGGGTTGCAGAAAGATGTTACAGAGAGCAGAATTTGGAGACTGAGGTGAAGAAGGACAGTTACAGAGAGCAGATGTGGGAGACAGGCGTGCAGGACTGATACAGAGCAGAAGTTTGAGACTGAGGTACAGAAGGACTGTTACAGAAAGCAGAGGTTTGAGACTCGGGTGCAGCATGATTATTACAGAGAGCAGAGTTTTCAGACTGAGGTACAGAAAAACTGTTGCAGAGATCAGATGTTGGAGATTGGGGTGCACATGGACTGTTGCAGTGAGCAGAGTTTAAAGACTAGAGTGCAGAAGGATCGGTGCAGAGAGCAGAGGTTGGAGACTGGGGTGCAGAAGGCCTTTTACAGAGAGAAGAGTTTGGAGACTGAGGTGTAGAAGGACTGTTACAGAGAGCAGAGTTTTGAGACTGGGTTGCAGAAGGATCTTACAGAGAACAGAGGTTGGAGACTGAGGTGCAGAAGCACTGTTACAGAGAGTAGAGGTTGGAGACTCAGGTGCAGAAAGACTGTTGCAGAGAGCAGAGGTTGGAGACTGTGGTGCAGAAGAATTGTTACAGAGAGCAGAGGTTAAAAACTGGGGTGCAGAAGGACTGATACAGAAAGCAGAGGTTGGAGACTCGGATGCAGAAGTACCCTTACAGAGAGCAGAGGTTGGAGAATGCAGTACAGAAGGACTGTTACAGAGATCAGCGGTTGGAGACTGGGGTGGAGAAGGACTGTTGCAGAGAGCAAATGTTTGAGATTGGGTTGCAAAGGGACTGTTGCAGAGAGCAGACGATGGAGACTGTGGTGCAGAAGGACTGTGGCAGAGAGCAGAGTTTGCAGACTGAGTTGCAGAAGGACTTTTACAGAGGGCAGAGTTTGGAGACTGTGGTGCAAAACGACTGATACAGATAGCAGAGGTTGGATACTGGGGTGCAGAAGGATCCTTATGGAGAACAGACGTTCGAGACTGCAGTACAGAAGGACTGTTACAGAGAGCAGAGGTTGGAGACTGGGGTGCAGAAGAACTGATATAGAGAACAGAGGATGGAGACTTAGGTTCAAAAGGATCATTGGGGTGAGCAGATTATGGAGACTGGGGTGTAGAAGAACTGTTGCAGAGAGCAGTGATTGGAGACTGAAGTACAGAAAGACTGTTACAGAGAGCAGAGTTTGAAGACTGGGGTGCAGAATAACTGTTGTAGAGATCAGATTTTGGAGACTGGGGTGCAGAAGGACCATTGCAGAAAGCAGAGTTTGAAGACTGGGTTTCAGAAGGGTCTTACAGAGAGCAGAGTTAGGACACTTAGGTGCAGAAGGACTGTTGCAGAGACCAGAGGTTGGAGTTATGGGCACAGTAGGACTGTTGCAGAGAACACAGGTTGGAGTCTGAGGTGCTAAGGGACTGTTACAGAGAGCAGAGTTTGGAGACTTGGGTGAAGAATGACTCATATATAACGCAGAGTTTGAAGTCTCGGGTGCAGAACGACCATTACAGATAGCAGAGGTTGGGGACTGCAGTACAGAAGAACTGTTACAGAGAGCAGAGGTTGAAGATTGGGGTGCAGAAGGCCTGTTACAGAGAGCAGAGTTTGGAGACTGGGGTGCAGAAGGCCTGTTACGCAGAGGAGAGTTGGGAGAAGGGGTGCAGAAGGACTGTTATAGAGGGCAGAGGTTGAACACTGGGTTGCAGAAGGATCTTACAGAGAGTAGATGTTGGAGACTGAGGTGAAGAAGGACTTTTGCAGAGAGTAGAGGTTGGAGACTGATGCAAAGAAGGATTGTTACAGAGAGCAGAGTTTGGAGATTTGAGTGCAGAATGACTCTTGCAGATAGCAGAGGTTGGAGACTGGGGTATAGAAGGACTGTTGCAGGGACAAGAATGTGGAGACTGGGGTGCTTAAGGACTATTGCAGAGAGCAGATTTAGGAGACTGAGATTAAGAAGGACTGTCACAGAGAGAAGAGGATGGAGACTGGTATGCAGAAAGATTGTTATAGAGAACAGACTTTGGAGACTGGGGTGCAGAAGGGCTGTTACAGAGAGCAGACTTTGGAGATTGGGTTGCAGAAGGATCTTACGTAGAGCAGAGCGCATTAGTTGGAGTCTGGGGTGCAGAAGTATAATTGAAGACAGCAGAGATTCCAGACTGAGGTGCAGAAGTATTGTTAAAGAGAGCAGAGTTTAAAGACTGGGGTACAGAAGGACTGTTACAGATAGCAGAGCTTGGAAACTGGGGGTTAAGAAGCACTGTTGGAGGGAGCAGGTGTTTGAGACTTGGGTGCAGAAAGACTTTTGCAGAGAGTAGAATTTGGAGACGGAGGTGCCGAATGACTGTTGCTGACAGCAGAGGTTGGAGACTGCGGTACTGAAGGACTGATACAGAAAACATAGGTTGGAGACTGAGGTGCAGAAGGACCATTACAGAGAGCAGAGTTTGGAGACTGCTACACAGGAGGACTGTTACAGAGAGCAGAGGTTGGAGACTGGAATGGAGAAGAACTGTTTCAAAGTGCAGATGTTGGAGACTGGTCTGCAGAAGAAATGTTGCAGAGAGCAAAGGTAGGAGACTGAGATACAGAAAGACTGTTACATAGAGCAGACTTAGGAGACTGGGGTGCAGAAGAACTGATACAGAGAGCAGAGTTTTGAGACTGGGCTGCAAAAGGCCTGTTACAGAGAGCAGAGGTTGGAGACTGGGTACAGAAGGGCTGTTACAGAGAGCAAAGTTTGGAGACTGGGTTGCAAAAGAATATTACCTAGAGTAGAGTTTGGAGACTGCGGTGCAGAAGGATTGTTACAGAGAGCAGAGGTTGGCGACTGGGGTGCAGCAGGATTATTGCAGAGAGCAGAGGTTGGAGATTGGTGTGCAGAAGGATCCTTGCAGAGAGCAAAGGTTGGAGACTTGGGTGCAAAAGGATGGTTGCAGGGAGCAGATTTCGGAGACTGGGATGCAGAAGGACTGTTACACAGAGCAGAGGTTGAAGACTGTAGTGAAGAAGGACTGTTGCAGAGAGCAGAGTTTGGAGACTGGGGTGCAGAAGGACTGCAATAGAGAGCAGATGTTGGAGACTGAGATACAGAAGGACTGTTACAGAGAGTAGAGTTTGGAGACTGGGGTCTGAAGGACTGACACAGAAAGCAGAGGTTGAAGAATGGGATGCAGAAGGACTGTTTCAGAGAGTAGATGTAAAAGACTGGGATGCAGAAGAACTGTTGCAGAGAGCAGAAGTTGGAGACTGGGGTGCAGAAGGATTGTTGCAGCGAGCAGATGTTGGAGACTTGGGTGAAGGACTTTAACAGAGATCAGAGTTTGGAGATTGGGGTGAAGAAAAATCTTACAGAGAGCAGAGGTTGGAGAGTGGCATGCAGAAAAACTGATTCACAGAGCAGAGGTTTGAGACTGGGGTGCAGAAGGACTGTTACAGAGAGCAGAGTTTGGAGACTGGGTGGCAGAAGGCTCCTACATTGAGCAGAGGTTGGAGACTGAGGTGAAGAAGAAATGTTACCGAGAGCAATTGTTGGAGACTGGGGTGCAGAAGGATTTTTGCAGGGAGCAGAGGTTGGAGACTGACTTGCTGAAGGACTCTTGCAGACAACAGAGGTTCAGAATGGGGTGCAGAAGGACCATTGCAGAGAGCAGATGTTGGAGACTGAGATGCAGAAGGATTGTTACAGAGAGCAGAGGTTGGAGACTGGGGTGAACAAGGACTGTTACAGAGATCAGAGTTTGAGACTGGAGTGCAGAAGGATCTTTCAGAGTGCAGAGGTTGGAGACTGCGTTGCATATGAACTGTTGCACAGAGCAGAGGTTTGAGACTGGGGTGCAGAAGGACTGTTACAGAGAGCAGAGTTTCGAGACTTTGTTGCAGAAAGATCTTACATAAAGCAGAGGTTGGAGACAGAGGTGCAGAAGAAATGATACCCAGAGTAGAGTTTGGATACTGGGGTGCAGAAGGACTGATGCCGAGACCAGAGGTTGGAGAGTTTCGTGCATAAGGACCGTTGCAGAGAGCAGAGGTTGAAGACAGGGGTGGAGAAGGAATTTTACCGAGAGCAGAGTTTGGAAACTGGGGTGCAGAAAAATTGTTGCAGAGAACCGAGTTTTCAGACTGAGGTGCAGATGGACTGTTTAAGATTACATAGGTTGGAGACTAGCGTGCAGAAGGATCTTTGCAGAGAGCAGAGGTTTGAGACTGGTGTTAAGAAGGACTGTTACAGAGAACAGAGTTTGGAGACTGGGGTGCAGAATGACCGTTGCAGAGAGCAGAGGTTGTAGACTGGGTTGGAGAAAAATGATACAGAGAGCAGAGTTTAAAAACTAGGGTGCAGAAGGACCTTACAGAGAACAGAGGTTGGAGACTGGGGTGCAGAAGGAGTGTTAAGGAGATGAGACGTTGGAGACTGGGGTGCAGAAAAACTGTTGCAGAGAGCAGATGTTGGAGAGTGGTGTGCATAAGGATCGTTGAAGAGATCAGAGTTGTAGACTGGGCTGCAGAAGGATTGTTACAGAGAGAAGAGGTGGGAGACTGCAGTGCAGAAAGACTGTTACAGAGAGCACAGGTTGAAGACTGGGGTGCAGAAGGAATGTTGCAAAAGAAGAGGTTGGAGACTGGGGCGCAGAAGGATTGTTTCAGAGAGCAGAGTTTGAAAAATGAGATGCGGAATGATTGTAACACAGAGCAGACGTTGGAAACTGGGGTGAAGAATTATGATACAGAAAGCAGAGGTGTGAGACTGGGGTGCAGAAGGACCATTACAGAGAGCAGAGGTTGCAGACTGGTGTGCAGAAGGACTGTTTCAGAGAGCAGAGTTTGGAGACTGGGGTGCATAAGGCCTGCTACAAAGAGCAGAGTTTGGAGACTGGGCTGCAGAAGGACTGTTATAGAGAGCAGTGTTTCGAGGCTGAGTTGCAGGAGGCCTGTTACAGAGAGCAGAGTTTGGTGACAGAGGGGCAGAAGGACTGTTACATAAAGCAGAGGTTGAAAATTGGGGTACAGAGGGACTGATACAGAGAGCAGAGGTTGGAGACTGTGGTATAGAAAGACTGTAACAGAGAGCAGAGTTTTGAGAATACGGTGCAGAAGGACTGTTACAGAGAGCAGAGGTTGGAGACTGGGGTGCAGAAGGATTGTTGCAGAGAGCAGAGGTTGGAGACTGGGGTGCAGAAGGACTGTTACACACAGCAGAGGTGTAGACTGGGGTTTAGAAGGACTGTTGCAGAGAGCACATGCTGGAGACTTGGGTGAAGAAGGACTGTTGCCAAGAGCAGAATTTGGAGACTGAGGTGCAGAAGGACTGTTGAGGAGAGGAGACATTGGAGACTGGGGTGCAGAAGGATCATTCAAGAGAGGAGAGGTTGGAGACTGAGGTGCAAAAGGATCGTAGCAGAGAACAGCATTTTAAGACTGAGATGCAGAAGCACTGTTGCAGAGACCACAGGTTGGAGACTGGAGCGCAGAAGGACTTTTGCAGAGAGCAGTGGTTGGAGACTGGGGTGCAGAAGTCTTGTTATAGAGAACAGAATTTGGAGACTGGTGTGCAGAAGGCCTGTTAGGATAAAAGAGTTTGGAGAAGGGGTGCAGATGGACTGTTAAAGAGGGCAGAGTTGGGAGACTGGGTTTCAGAAGGATCTTACAGAGAACAAATATTAGAGACTGAGGTGTAGAATAATTGTTGCAGAGAGAAGTGTTTGGAGACTGGAGTGCAGAAGGCCTGTTACAGAGAGCAGAGTTTGGAGACTGGGGTGCAGAAGGCCTGTTAAGTAGAGCAGAGGTTTAAGACTGGGGTGCAGAAGGACTGTTATAGAAAGCAAAATTAGGAGACTGGGTGTCAGAATGATCTTATAGAGCAGAGTTTGGCGACTGAGGTGCAGGAGGACTGTTACAGAGAGCAGTGGTTGGAGACTGGGGTTCAGATGGATCGTGTAGAGAGAAGAGGTTTCAGACTGAGGTGTAGATCGACTGTTACGGAGAGCAGAGGTTGGAGACTGAGGTGCAGAAGGACTGTTACAGGGAGCTAATTTTGGAGACTGTGTTGCACAAGGATCTTACAAAGAGCAGAGTTTGGAGACTGAGGTGCATAAGGTCTGTTACAGAGAGCAGATGTTGAAGTCTGGGGTGCAGAAGGATTGTTGCAGAAAGCAAAATTTTTAGACTGAGGTGCAGAAGGACTTTTGAAGAGAGCAGATGTTTGAGACTTGGGTACACAAGGTTCGTTGCAGAGAGCAGATGTTGGAGATTGCAGTACAGAAGGACTGTTGCAGAGAGCATAGGTTGGAGACTAGGGTACAAAAGGACTTTTTCAGAGAGCAGATGTTGGATACTGTTTTTCAGAAGGACTGTTGCAGAGAGCAGAAGTTGGAGAATGGGTTGCAGAAGGACTTTTGCAGAGAGCAGAGGTTGGAGACTGAGGTTCAGATGGACGGACAAAGAAAGCCGAGTTTGGGGACTGGCGTGCAAAAGGACCTTTACAGAGAGCAGTGTTTGGAGACTGCAGTACTGAAGGACTATTACAGAGAGCAGAGGTGGGAGACTGGGTTGCAGAAGGACTGTTGCAGAGGGAAGAGGTTGGAGACTGGGGTGCAGAAGGGCTGTTACAGAGAGCAGAGGTTGGAGACTTGGGTGTAGAAGGACTGATATAGAAAGCAGATTTTGGAGACTGGGGTGCAGAATTACTATTGCAGAGAGCAGAGGTTGGAAACTAGGGTGCAGTAAGACTATTGCAGAGAGCTGAGGTTGCAGACTAAGGTGCAGAAGGACTGTTAAAATGAGCAGAGTGTGGAGACTGTGGTGCAGAATTATTGTTACAGAGAGCAGATTTTGGAGACTAGGGTGAAGAATTATCTTACAGAGAGCAGAGGTTGGAGACTGGGGTGCAGAAGGAGCTTTGCAGAGAGCAGAGGTTGGAGATGAGGTGCAGAAGAACTGTTACAGAGAGCAGAGTTTGCAGACTGCAGTGCAGAAGGACTGTTTAAGAAAACAGAGGTTAGAGACTGGTGTACAGAAGGACTGTTTCAAAGAGCAGATTTTTGAGACTGGTGTTCAGAATTACTGTTACATAGAGTAGAGGTTGGAAACTGGGGTGCAGAAGGATCTTACAGAGAGTAGACTTTGGAGACTAGGGTGCAGAAGGACTGTTGCAGAGAGCAGAAGTTGGAGACAGGGGTGTAGAATGATCGTTGCAGAGAGAAGAGTTTTGAGACTGGGATGCAGAAGGCCTGTTAAAGAGAGCAGAGTTTGAAGAATGGGGTGCAAAAAAAAACTGTTATAGAGAGCAGAGTTAGGAGACTGGGTGGCAGAAGGATCTTCCAGAGAGCAGAGTTTGGAGACTGAGGTGCAGAAGGATTGTTACAGAGAGCAATGGTTCAAGACTGGGGTCAGAAAGATCGTGCAAAGAGCAGAGGTTTCAGACTGAGATGTGGAAGAACTGTTACAGAGAGCAGAGGTTGGAGACTGAGGTGCAGAAAGAGTGTTACAGGGAGCATATTTTAAAGACTGTGTTGCAGAAGAATCTTACATAGAAACGAGTTTGAGATTGAGGTGCAAAGGATTGTTGCAGAGAGCAAATTTTTCAGACTAAGATGCAGAAGGACTGTTGTAGAGAGCAGATGTTGTAGACTGGGGTTTAGAAAGACCGCTACAGAGAGCAGAGGTTGGAAACTGGCTTGAGGAAGGCCTGTTACAGAGAGCAGAGTTTTTAGACTGTTTTGCAGAAGGACTGTTACAGAGAGCAGAGTATTGAGTCTGGGTTTCAGAAGGATCATATAGAGAGCAGAGGTTGGATACTGAGGTGCAGATGAAATGTTGTGGAGAGCAGAGTTTGGAAAATAGGTTACAGAAGGGCTGTTGCAGCGAGTAAATGTTGGAGACTGTTGTTCAGAAGGACTGTTTCAAAGAGGAGAGGTTGGAGATTGGGGTGCAGAAGGACTTTTGAAAAGAGCAGAGTTTGGAGGATGAGGTGTAGAAGGACTGTTACGGAGAGCAGAGTTAGGAGACTGCGGTATAGAAGGACTGTTACAGACAGCAGAGATTGGAGACTGGGGTCCAGAAGGACTGTTACAGGGAGCACAGTTTGCAGACTGAGCTGCAGAAGGATTTGGAGAGCAGAGGATTCAGACTGAAGTGCAGAAGGACTGTTACAGAGAGCAGAGTTTGGAAACTGGGGTGCCCCAGGACACTTGCAGAAAGCAGAGGTTGGAGCCTGGGGTGGAGAAGGAATGTTAGAGAGAGCAGAGTTTGGAAACTGGAGTGAAGAAAGACCTTACAGAGATCAGAGGTTGGACACTGTGTTGCAGAAGGACTGTTGAAGAGAGCAGAGGTTGAAGACTGGGATGCAGATGGTTCTTACAGAGAGCAGAGGTTGGAGACTGTGGTGCAAAAGGACTGTTGCAGAGAGCAGAGGTTGGCGAGTGGTGTTGAGAAGAATCGTTGCAGAGAGAAGAGGTTGGAGACTGGGGTGCAGAAGGCCTGTTACTGTTAGCCGAGATTGGAGACTGGGTTTCAGAGGTACTGTTACAGAGATCAGAGGTTGGAGACTGTTGTGCAGAAGGACTGAGACAGAGTGCAGTGTTTAAAAACTTGGTTGCAGAAGGATCTTACAGAGAGCAGAGGTTGGAGACTGAGTTTCAGGAGGACTGTTACAGAGAGTAGTGGTTGGAGACTGGGGTGCAGAAAGATCGTGCAGAGACCAGTGATTTCATACTGAGGTGCAGAAGGACTGTTACAGAGAGCAGAGGTTGGATACTGAGGTGCAAAAAGACTGTTACAGAGAGCAGAGCTTGGAGATTGAGGTGCAGAAGGACTTTTACAGAGAGCAGAGTTTTGAGACTGAGGTGCAGAATGGCTGCTACAGAGCAGAGGTTGCAAATTGGGGTGCAGAAAGACCAATACTGAGAGCAGAGTTTGGAAACTGCGGTATAGAAAGACTGTAACAGAGAGCAGAGTTTTAAGACTGATCTGAAGAAGTACTATTACACAGTACAGATGTTGGAGACTGTGGTGAAGAAGGACTTTTACAGGGAGCAGATATTGGGGACTGGGGTGGAGAAGGAATGTTACAGAGAGCAGAGTTTGGAAACTGGGGAGCAGAAGGATCTTACAGAGAGAAGAGGTTAGAGATTGATGTGAAGTAGGATTCTCACAGAGAGCAGAGTTTGGAGTCTGGGGATCAGAAGAACTGATAGAGAAAGCAGAGATTAGAGATTGTGGTGAAGAAAGACGGTAACAGAGAGCAGAGGGTGGAGACTGGGGTGCAGAAGGACTGTTGCAGAAAGCAGATGTTGGTAACTAGGGTGCACAAGGACTGTTGCAGAGAGCAGAGGTTGGAGACTGAGGTGCAGGAGGACTGTTGCAGAAGTAGAGGTTGGAAACTAAGTTGCAGAAGGACTGTTATGGAGAGAAGAGGTTGGAGACTGTCGTGCTGAAAGACTGAAACAGAAAGCAGAGGTTGGAAACTGGGGTGCAGAAGGACTGTTACAGAGAGCAGATGTTGGAGACTGGTTTGCATAAGGAGTGTTAAAGAGAGCAGAGGTTAGAGACTGGGGTGCTTAAGGACTGTTGCCGAGATCAGTATTTGGAGAGTGGGATGGTGAAGAATTGTTGCAGAGAGAAGATTTTGGAGACTGGGGTGCAGAAGGACTGTTGCAGAGAGCACATGTCAGAGACTGGGGTGCAGAAAGATTGTTTCAGAGAGCAGAGTTTGGAGACTGGAATGCATTAGGATCTTACAGAGAGCAGAGGTTGGAGACTGGGGTGTAGAAGGACTCTTGCCAAGAGCAGAGGTTGGAGACTGGGGTGGAGAAGAATCGTTGAAGAGAGAAATTTTTGGAGACTGGGGTTCAGAAGGCCTGTTACAGAGAGCGGAGTTTCGAGACTAGGTTTCAGAATTTCTGTTATAGAAAGCAGATGTTGGAAACTGTTGTGAAGAAGAACTGTTACAGAGAGCAGAGTTTGGAGACTGGGTTGCAGAAGGGTCTTACAGAGAGCAGAGGTTGGAGACTCAGGTTCAGAAGAACTGTTACAGAGACCAGAGTTTGGAGACTGGGTTAGTCAAGGATCTTAAAGAGAGCAGATTTTTGAGACTGAGGTGCAGAAGGACTGTTACAGAGAGCAGAGGTTGGAGACTGAGCTGTAGAAGGACTGTTACAGAGAGCAGAGTTAGGAGACTGGGGTGCAGAAGGTTCGTTGCAGACAGCAGAGTTTTCAGACTCAGGTGAAGAAGGACTGTTGCTGAGAGCAGTGGTTGGAGACTCTGGATTAGAAGGACTGTTACAGAGAGAAGAGTTTGGAGTCTGCGGTACAGAATGAATGTTACAGAGAGCAGAAGGATTGTTGCAGAGGACAGAGGTTGGAGACTGCGGTGGAGAAGGAATGTTACAGAGAGCAGAGTTTGGAAACTGGAGTGTAGAAGTATCTTACACCTAGCAGAGGTGTGCACACAAACTGTTGCAGAGAGCAGACGTTGGAGACTGGGGTCCAAAAGGATCCTTGCAGAGAGCAGAGTTTGGAGACTGGGGTGCAGAAGGACTGTTGCAGAGAGCAGATGTAGATGACTGGGGTGCAGAAAGACTGTTGCAGAGAGCATATTTTAGAGACTGGGGTGTTGATGGACTCTTACAGAGAGCAGAGGTTTGAGACTCAGGTGCAGAAGGACAGATACAGAAAGCAGAATTTGGAGACTGTTGTGCAGAAGGACTGTTACAGAGAGGAGAGGATAGAGACTGGGGTTCAGATGGATCTAAAGAGAGCAGAGTTTGGAGATTGGGGTGCAAAAGGACTGTTGCAGAGAGCAGATGTTGGAGAATGGGGTGCAGAAGAATTGTTGCAGAGGGAAGAGGTTGGAGACTGGGGTTTAGAAGGATCTTTGGGGCGAGCAGAGTATAGAGACTGGGGTGTAGAAGGACTGTTGCAGAGAGCAGAGGTTGGAGTCTGGGTTGTAGAAGGACTGTTTCAGAGAGCAGATCTTGGAGACTTGGGTTCAGAAGAACTGTTTCATAGAGCAAAGATTGGAGGCTTAGGTACAGAAGGACTTTTACAGAGAGCACAGTTTGGAGACGGGTGCAGATGGATTATTGCAGAGAGCAGAGTTTTCAGACTGAGGTACAGAAGAACTTTTGCAGAGAGAAGATGTTGGAAACTGGGGTTCACAAGGACTGTTGCAGAGAGCAGAGGTTTGAGACTGGTGTGCAGAAGGATATTTGCAGAGAGCAGAGTTTTGAGAATGAGGTACAGAATGATCGTTGCAGAGAGCACAGGTTGGAGACTGGGCTGCAGAAAGAATGTTGCAGAGAGCAGTATTTGGAGACTTGAGTGGAGAAGGACTGTTGCAGAAAGCAGAGGTTGAAGCCTGAGGTGCAGAAAGACTGTTACATTGAGCAGAGTTTGGAGACTGGGGTACAGAAGGACTGATAGAGAAAGAAGATGTTGGAGACTGGAGTGCAGAAAGACCGTTTCAGAGAGTTATTGTTGGAGAATCCGGTACAGAAGGACAGTTACAGCGAGCAGAGTTCGGAGACTGGTTTGTAGAAAGATGTTACAGAGAGCAGATGTTGGAGACTGGGGGTGCAAAAGGACTGTTGTAGAGAGCAGATGTTGAAGATTGGGGTGCAGAATGATCGTTGCAGAGAGTAGAGGTTGGAGACTGGGGTTCTGAAGGCCTCTTACAGAGAGCAGAGTTTGGAGACTGGGGTACAGAAGGCCTGTTAGAGAGCAGAGTTTAGAGACGGGGTGCAAAAGGACTGTTACAGAGAGCAGAGTTTGAAGACTGGGTTTCAGAAGGGTCTTACAGAGAGCAGAGATTGGAGACTGAGGTAGAGAAGGACTGTTACTAAGAGCAGAGGTAAAAGACTGGGTGCAGAAGGATTATTGCAGAGAGCAGAGATTCCAGACTGAGGTACAGAAGAACTGTTGCAGAGAGCAGATATTGTAGACTGTGTTACTCAAAGACTGTTACAGCGAGCACATGTATGAGACTGGGGAGCAGAAGGATCGTTGCAGAGAGCAGGAGTTGGAGACTGGGGTGCAGATGGACTTACAAGAGAGCAGAGTTTGGAGACTGGGGTGCAGAAGGCCTGTTACAGAGAGCAGAATTTGGAGACAGGGGTGATTAAGGACTGTTACAGAAAGCAGAGTTTGGAGACTGGGGTGCAGAAGGATCTTAAAGAGAGCAGAGGTTGGAGACTGAGGTGCAGAAGCACTGTTACAGAGAGTGGACGTTGGAGACTGAGGTGAAGAAGGACCGTTGCAGAGAGCAGAGTTTGGAGACTGAGGTGCAGAAGTATTGTTACAGAGAGCAGAGGATGGAGACTGGGGTGCAGAAGGACTGTTGCACAGAGCAGCGGTTTTAGACTGGGATGTAGAAGGACTGTTGCAGAGAGTAGAGGTCGGAGATTGGGGTCCAGAAGGACTGTAGCAGAGAGCAGACTTGGAGACTAAGGTGCAGAAGTACAGTTACACAGAGCAGAGTTTGGTGACTGGGGTGCAGGAGTACAGTTACACAGAGCAGAGTTTGGTGACTGGGGTGCAGAAGGACTGATACAGAAAGCAGAGGTTCGAGACTCAGGTACAGAAGTACCCTTAGAGAGAAAAGAGGTTGGAGAATGCAGTACAGAAGAACTGTTACAGAGAGCAGAGATTGGAGACTGGGGTAGAGAATGACTGTTGAAGAGAGCAGATGTTGGACACTGGGATGCAAAAGGACTGCTGTAGAGAGCAGAAGATGGAGATTGGGGTGAAGAAGGACTTTTGCAGAGACGATAGATTGCAGACTGCGTTGCAAAAGGACTGATGTAGGGAACAGATGTTGGAGCCTGGGGTGCAGAAAAATTGTTTAGGCGAGCAGAGTATGGAGAGTAGTGTGTAGAAGGACTTTTGCAGAGAGCAGATGTTGGAGACTTGGGTGCAGAAGGACTGTTGCATAGAGCAGTGATTGGAGTTGAGGTACAGAAGGACTGTTGCAGAGAGCAGAGGTTGAAGACTGAGGTGCAGAAGGATCGTTGCAGAGAGCAGAGGTTCTAGACTGGGTTCAGTAGAATCGTTACATAGAGCAGAGTTTGGAGACTGGTGTGCAGAAGGACTTTTACAGAGAGCATAGGTTGGAGACTTGAGTGTAGAAGGAATGTTGCAGAGAGCAGATGTTGGAGATTTGTTTGCAGAAGGACTGTTGCAGAAAGCAGATGTTGGAGACTAAGGTGCAGAAGGACTGTTGCAGAGAGAAGAGGTTAAAGACTGGGGTGCAGAAGGACTGTTAACGAGAGGAGACGTTGGAGACTGGGTTTCAGAAGGATCTTACAGAGAAAAGAGTTTGGAAACTGAGGTGCAAAGAACTGTTACAGAGAGAGGAGGTTCCAGGTGCAGAAGGATTCTTACAGAGAGCAGAGGTTGGAGACTGGGGTGCAGACGGACTTTTACAGAGAACAATGGTTTGATACTGGGGTGAAGAAGGAATGTTGCCTAGAGCAGAGTTTGGAGACTGAGGTTCAGAAGGACTGTTGCTGAGAGTAGAGGTTTTAGACTGTGATGTAGAAGGACTGTTGCAGAGAGTAGAGTTTGGAAATTGGGGTCCAGAAGGAGTGTAGCAGAGAGCAGAGGTTGGAGACTAAGGTGCAGAAGTACAGTTACAAAGAGCACAGTTTGAAGACTGGGGTGCAGAAGGACTGATACAGAAAGCAGAGGTTGGAGACTCGGGTGCAGAAGTACTCTTACCGAGAGCAGAGTTTGGAGAATGCAGTACAGATGGACTGTTATAGAGAGCAGAGGTTGGAGACTGGGATGGAGAATTACTGTTGCAGAGAGCAGATGTTGGAGACTGGGGTGCAAAAGGACTGTTGCAGAGAGTAGAGGATGGATACTGTGATGCAGAAGGACTGTTTCAGAGAGCAGAGGTTGCAGAGAGAGTTTCAGAAGGACTGTTAGAGAGGGAAGAGTTTGGAGACGGTGGTGCAAAATGACTGATTCAGAAAGCAGAGGTTGGATACTGGAGTGCATAAGGACCATTACAGAGAACAAAGGTTGGAGACGGCGGTACAGAAGGACTGTTACAGAGAGTCGAGTTTGGAGACTGGGGTGCAGAAGAACTTATGTAAAGAACAAAGTTTAGAGACTGGGGTGCAGAAGATCGTTGGGGCGAGCAGAGTATGGAGACTAGAGTGTAGAAGGACTGTTGAAGAGAGCAGAGTTTTCAGACTGAGGTACAGAAGAACTGTTGCAGGAAGCAGATGTTGGAGACTGGGGTTCACAAGGACTGTTGCAGCGATCAGAGTTTTGAGACTGGGGTGCAGAAGGAATGTTGCTTAGAGCAGAGGTTGGAGACTTGAGTGCAGAAGGACTGTTGTAGAAAGCAGAGTTTGGAGACTGAGGTGCAGAAGGACTGTGGCAGAGAGTGAAGGTTAGAGTCTTAGGTGCAGAAGGATCGTTACAAAAAGCAGAGGTTGGAGACTGGGGTGCAGACGGACTTTTACAGAGAGCACAGATTTGATACTGGGAAGCAGAAGGAATGTTGCAGAAAGCAGAGGTTAGAGACTGGGATGCAGAAGTAGTGCTGCTGAAAGCAGAGGTTGGAGACTGAGGTGCAGAAATACTGTTACAGAGAGCATAGGCTGGAGATTGGGGTGCAGAAGGATTATTGCAGACAGCGGAGTTTTCAGACTGAGGTACAGAAGAAATGTTGCAGAGAGCAGATGTTGTATACTGGGTTGCACAAGGACTGTTGCAGCGAGCAGAGGTTAAAGAATGGGGTGCAGAAAGATCGTTGCAGTGAGCAGACGTTAGAGACTGGGGTGCAGATAGACTGATACAGAGAGCAGAGGTTGGAGACTGGAGAGCAGAAGGCCTGTTACAGAGAGCACAATTTGGAGACTGGGGTAATGAAGTACTGTTACAGAGAGCAGAGTTTGAAGACTGGGTTGCAGAAGGATCTAACAGAGAGCAGAGAATGGAGACTGAGGTGCAGAAACACTGTTAAAGAGAGTAGAAGTTGGAGACTGAGGTGCAGAAGGACCGTTGCAGAGAGCAGAGTTTGAAGACTGAGGTGCAGAAGAATTGTTACAGAGAGCAGAGGTTGGAGACAGGGGTGCAGAAGGACTGATGCAGAGAGCAGAGGTTTTGGACTGGGATGTACAAGGACTGTTGCAGATAGTAAAGGTTGGAGATTGGGGTTCAAAAGGACTGTAGCAGAGAGCAGAGGTTGGAGACTAAGGTGCAGAAAGACAGTTACGCAGAGCAGAGGTTGAAGACTGTGTTGCAGAAGGACTGACACAGAAAGCAGAGGTTGGAAATTGGGGTGCAGAAGTACCCTTACAGAGAGCAGAGGTTGGAGACTGTTGTACAGAAGGACTGTTTCAGAGAGCAGAGGTTAGAGACTGGGGTTCAGAAAAACTGATGTAGAGAACATAGTTTGGAGACTGGGGTGCAGAAGGATTGTTGGGGCGATCAGAGTATGGAGAGTGGGGTATAGAAGGACTGTTGCATAGAGCAGACGTTGGAGCCTCGGGTGTAGAAGGACTGTTTAAGAGAGAAGATGTTAGAGACTTCTGCACGGAAGGACTGTTGCATAGAGAAGAGATTGGAGATTGAGGTACAGAAGGACTGTTACAGAGAGCATAGGTTGGAGACTGGGTTGCAGATGGAGGATTACAGAGAGGGGAGTTTTCAGACTGAGATACAGAAAAACTGTTTCACAAAGCAGATTATTGAGACTGGGGTTCATAAGGACTGTTGCAGAGAGCAGAGTTTGGAGACTTATGTGCAGAAGGATCGTTGAAGAGAGCAGAGGTTCAAGACTGGGGTGCAGAAGGATCGTTACAGCGAGCAGAGTTTGGAGACTGGGGTGCAGGAAGTCTTTTACAGAGAGCACAGCTTGGAGACTGGGGTGCAGATGGAATGTTGTGAAGAGCAGAAGTTGGAGACTTGGGTGCAGAAGGACTGTTGCAGAAAGCAGAGTTTGGAGACTGAGGTGCAGAAGGACTGTTGCAGAGAGCAGAGGTTAAAGACTGGGGAGCAGAAGGACAGTTAGAGATAGCAGACGTTGGAGACTGGGTTTCAGTACGATCTTACAGAGAAAAGAGTTTGGAGATTTCGGTGCAGAAGGACTGTTACAGATAGCGGATGTTTGAGACTGGGGTGCAGAAGGATCATTACAGACAGCAGAGGTTGGAGACTGGGATGCAGACGGACTATTACAGAGAGCATAGGTTTGATACTGGGGTGCAGAATGAATGTTGCAGAGAGCAGAGGTAGGAGACTGGGATTCACCAGGACTGTTGCTGAAAGCAGCAGTTAGAGACTGAGGTGTATAAGGACTGTTACAGGAAGCAGAGTTTGGAATCTGGGGTGCAGAAGGACTGACAAAGAAAGCAGATGTTGGAGACTGGGGGGCAGAAAAACCGTTGCAGAGAGCAGAGGTTGGAGACTGGGGTGTAGAAGTACTGTTGCAGAAAACAGAGGTTGGAGACTGGGGTGCAGAAGGACCTTTGCAGAGAGCAGAATTTGGAGATAGGTTCCAAAAAAACTGTTACAGCGAGCAGGGGTTGGAGACTGGTGTGCAGAATTATCTTACAGAGAGCAGAGGTAGGAGACTGGGGTGCAGAAGAACTGTTTTAGAGAGAAAAGGTGGGAGACTGGGGTGCAGAAGGATCGTTGCAGAGAGTAGAGCTTGGAGACTGGGGTGGAGAAGGCCTGTTTCAGAGAGCAGAGGTTGGAGACTGGGGTGCAGAAGGACTGTTACAGAGAGCAGAGTTTGGAGACTTGGGTACAGAGGAATTGTTGCAGAGAGCAGATTTTTCAGACTGATCTACAGAAGAACTATTGCAGAAAGCAGACGTTGGAGACTGGATTGCACAATGACTGTTTCAGCGAGCAGATGTTGGAGACTGGGGTTCAGAAAGATCTTACAAAGAGCAGAGTTTGGAGACTGAGGTGCAGAAGCACTGTTACAGAGAGTAGAAGTTGAAGACTGAGGTGAGAATGACCCTTGCAAAGAGCAGAGGTTGGAGACTGAGGTGAAGAAGGATAGTTACAGAGAGAAGAGGTTGGAGACTGGGGTGCAGAAAAACTTATGCTTAGAGCAGAGGGTGGAGACTGGGGTGTAGAAGGACTGTTGCAGAGGGTAGAGGTTGGAGATTGGGGTCCAGAAGGACTGTTACAAAGAGCCGAGTTTGGAGACTGGGGTGGAAAAGGACTGTTGCAGAGACCAAATGCTGGAGACTGGGGTGAAAAAGGAAAGCTGCAGAGAGGAGAGGATGGAGACTGGGGTGCAGAAGTGTTCTTGGGGCGAGCAGAGTATGGAGAATGGGGTGTAGGATAACTGTTACAGGGAGCAGAGTTTGGAGACTAGGGTTTAGAAGGACTTTTTCAGAGAGCAGACGTTGGAGACTTGGGTGAAGAAGAACTGTTGCATAGAGCAGAGGATGGAGACTGAGATGCAGAAGACGGTTACAGAAAGCAGAGTTTGAAGACTGGGGTGCAGAAAGACTGTAACAGAGAGCAGACTTTTGAGACTGGGGTGCAGAAGGATCATTGCAGAGAGCAGAGTTTGGAGACTGGGTTTCAGAAGGATTGTTAGAGAGAGCAGAGGTTGAAGACTGTGGTGCAGAAGGACTTTTACAGGGAGCACAGGTTGGAGACTGGGGTGCAGAAGGACTTTTGCAGAGAGCACAGGTTAAAGACTGAGGTGCAGAAAAATTGTTACAGAGAGAAAGGTTAGGAAACTGGGGTATAGAAGGAGTGTGGCAGAGAGCAGAAGTTGGAGACTGAGTTGCAGAAGGACCCTTACAGAGAGCAGAAGTTTGAGACTGGTGTGCAGAGGAGTGTTACAGAGAGTAGAGGTTAGAGACAGGTGTGCAGAAGGATCTTACAGGGAGCATAGGTTGGAGACTGGTGTGCAAAAGGACTGTTGCTGAGACAAGAGGTTGGAGACTGGGGTGGAGAAAGATCATTGACGATAGAAGAGTTTGGAGACTGGGCGCAAAAGTCCTGTTACATACAGCAGAGTTTGGAGACTGGGGTGAAGAAGGCCTGTTCTTGAGAGCAGTTCTTGGAGATTGGGGTGCAGAAGGACAGTTACAGAGATCAGAGTTTGGAGACTGGGTAGCAAAAGAATCTTACAGAGAGCAGAGGTTGGAGAATGAGGTACAGAAGGACTATTAGAGAGAGAAGAGGTTTAAGACTGGGATGCAGAAGGACCCTTACAGAGAACAGAGGTTGGAGACTGAAAGACTTTTACAGAGAGCAGACGTTGGAGACTGGGGTGCAGTATGACTGTTGTAGAGAACAGAGTTTGGAGACTGGTTTACAGAAGGACCATTGCGAAAGTAGAGGTTGGAGACTGGATTTCAGAAGGATCTTACAGAGAGCAGAGTTTTGACACTGAGCTGCAGAAGGACTGTGGCAGAGAGAAGTGGTTAAAGATTGGGGCGGTTAAGGACTGTAGCAGAGAGCAGAGGATGGAGTCTGATGTGCAGAAAGACTGTTACAGAGAGCACAGGTTAGAGACTGGGGTGCAGAAGAACTGATACTCAAAGCAGAGTTTGGAGACTGGGGTGCAGAAGGACCCTTACCGAGAGCAGAGGTTGGAGATTGCAGTACAGAAGGACTGTTAAAGAGAGCAGAGGCTGGAGACTGGGGTGGAGAAGGACTGTTGCAGAGAGCAGAGGATGGAGACTGGGGTGCAGTAGGACTCTTGCAGAGATTAGAGTTTGAAGACTGGTTGCAGAAGGACTGTTTCAGAGACCAGAGGTTGCAGACTGAATTGCAGAATGACGGTTACAGAGAGCAGAGTTTGGAGACTGTGGTGCAGAAGGACTGATATAAAAAGTAGAGGTGGCAGACTAGGTTGCAAAAGGACCCTTACAGAGAACATAGGTTGGAGACTGCAGTACAGAAGTACTGTTGTAGAGAACAAGTTTGGGACTGGGGTGCAGAGGTACGAATGCAGAGAGCAGAGGTTGGAGACTGGGGTGCAGAAGGAATGTTACAGAGAGCACAGGTTGGAGACTGAGGTGTAGAAGGAGTGTTACAGAGAGCAGAGTTTGGAGACTGAGGTGCAGAAGTACTGTTACAGAAAGCAGAGGTTGGAAATTGGGGTGTAGAAGGACCGTTACAGAGAGCAGAGTTTGGAGACTGTGGTACAGAAGGACTGTTACACAGAGCAGATCTCGGAGACTGGGGAGCAGCAGGACTGTTGCAGAGGACAGAAGTTGGGGACTGGGGTGGAGAAGGAATGTTACAGAGAGCAGAGTTTGGAAACTGGAGTGCAGAAGGATCTTTCAGAGAGCTGAGTCTGGAGAGTGTGGTGCAGGAGGACTGTTGCAGAGAGCAGAACTAGAAGACTGGGGTCCAGAAGGACCGTGGCAGAGAGCAGATTTTAGAGACTGAGTTGCAGATGGACTGTTACAGAGAGCAGAGTTTGAAGACTGAGGTGCAGAAGGACAGTTACGTAGAGCAGAGTTTGGAGACTGGTGTGCAGAAGGACTGTTACAGAGAGCAGAGGTTGGAGACTGGGGTTCAGATGCATCTTACAGAGAGCAGAGTTTGGAGACTGGTGTACAAAAAGACAGTTTCAGAGAGCAGATGTTGGAGACTGGGATGGAGAAGAATCGTTGCAGAGAGAAGAGTTGGAGACTTGAGTGCATAAGGATCTTGAAGAGAGCAGAGGTTGGTGAGTAGGGTGCAGGAGGACTGGTGCCGAGAGCAGAGGTTGGAGATTGGGGTGGAGAAAAATCATTGCAGAGAGAAGAGGTTGGAGACTGGGGTGCTGAAGGCCTGTTACAGACAGCAGAGGTTCCAGACTGTGTTGCAAAATTCCTGTTACAGAGAGCAGAAGTTGGAAACTATTCTTCAGAAGGACTGTTACAGAGAGCTGAGTTTGGAGACTGGGCTGCAGAAGGGTCTTACAGAGAGCAGATGTAGGAGACTTAGGTGCAGAAGGATCGTTGCAGAGAGCAGAGTTTTTAGACTTAGTTTCTGAAGGACTGTTGCAGAGAGCAGATGTATGAGACTGTTGGGCAGAAGGACTGTTGCAGAGAACAGAGGTTGGAGATTGTGGTACAGAAGAATCTTTGGAGAGAGCAGAGTTTTGAGACTGGGGTGCAGAAGGATGGTTACAGAGAGCAGAGGTTGAAAACTATTCTGCAGAAGGACTGTTACAGAGAGCAGAGTTTGGAGACTGGGTTTCAGAAGGGTCTTACAGAGAGCAGAGGTAAGAGATTGAGGTGCAGAAGGATCGTTGCAGAGAGCAGAATTTTTAGACTGAGTTGCTGAAGAACTGTTACAGAGAGCAGATGTTGGAGACTGGTGTGCAGATGGACTGTTGCAGAGAGCAGAGGTTGGAGACTGGGGTTAAGAAGGACTGTTACAGAGAGCAGAGTTTGGAGACTGGGTTGGAGAAGGATTCTACAGAGAGCAGAGGTTGAAGAATCAGGTGCAGAAAGACTGTTACAGAGAGTAGATGTTGGAGACTGAGGTGCAGAAGTAACGTTGCAGAGTACAGAGTTTGGAGACTGAGATGCAGAATAATTGTTACAGAGAGCAGAGGTTGGAGACTGGGGTGCCGAAGGACTGTTGCAGATAGCTGCCTTTGGAGACCGGGGTGCAAAAGGACTGTTATAGAGAGCAGAGGTGGGAGACTGGGTTGCAGAGGACTGATACAGAAAGAAGAGATTGGAGTCTGCGATGCAGAAAGACCCTTATAGAGAGCAGAGTTTGGATTCTGCAGTACAGGAGGACTGTTACAGAGAGAAGAGGTTAGAGACTGGGGTGGAGAAGGACTGTAAAAGAGAGCTTATGTTGGTAACTAGGGTGCCGAAAGACTGTTGGAGAGAGCAGAGTTTTGAGACTGGGGTGCAGAAGAACTGTTGCGGAGAGCACCGGTTGGAGACTCAGGTAAAGAAGGACTGTTACAGAGAGCAGAGTTTGGAGACAGCGGTGCAGAAGGATTTTACAGAGAGCAGAATTTGGACACTGAGGTGCAGAAGGACTATTGTAAATATTATAGGTTGGAGACTGGGGTGCAGTAGGATCATTGCAGAGAGCAGAGGTTAAAGACTGGGGTGCAGAAGGATCATTGCAGAGAGCAGAGGTTGGAAACTTGCGTGCAGAAGGCCTGCTAAAGAGAGAAGATTTGGAGACTGGCGTGCAGATGGCCTGTTACAGAGAGGAGAGGTTGGAGACTGGGGTGCAGAAGGACTGGTACAGCAAGCAGATTTTGAAGAAAAGGGTTGCTGAAGGATCTTACAGAGAGCAGAGGTTGGAGACTAAGGTGCAGGTGGACTTTTACAGAGAGAAGTGGTTGGGAACTGGGGTGCAGAAGGATCATGGAGAGGAGAGGTTTCAGACTGAGGTGCAGAAGTACTATTACAGAGAGCAGAGGTTGTAGATTGAGGTGTAGAAGGACTGTTACGAAGAGCAGAGTTTGGAGACTGAGGTGCAGAAGTACTGTTACAGAAAGCAGAGTTTGGAAATTGGGGTGCAGAAGGACCGTTACAGAGAGCAGAGTTTGGAGACTAAGGTATAGAAGGAATGTTACAGAGAGCAGAGTTGGAAGACTTGGGTGCAGAAGGACTGATACTGAAAGCACACGTTGAAAACTGAGGTGAAGAAGGATAGACACAGAGAGCAAAGGTTGGAGACTGGGGTGCAGAAAAACTGATACAGAAAGCAGAGGTTGAATACTGGGGTGAAGAAGGAATGTTACAGAGAGAGGAGGTTGGAAACAGCGGTGCAGAAGGATCTTACAGAGAGCAGAATTTTGAAACTGAGGTGCAGAAGGGCTGTTGTAGAAATTAGAGGTTGGAGACTGCGGTGCAGTAGGATCATTGAAGATAGCAGAGGTTAAAGACTGGGGTGCAGAAGGATCTTTGCAGAGAGCAGATGTTAGAGACTTGCGTGTAGAAGGCCCGCTATAGTGAGCAGATTTGGAGACTGGCGTGCAGAAGGCCTGTTACAGAGAGGAGAGGTTGGAGACTGGGGTGCAGAAGGACTGGTACAGAGAGCTCATTTTGAAGAAAGGGTTGCTGAAGGATCTTACAGAGAGCAGAGGTTGGAGACTAAGGTGCGGGTGGACTGTTACAGAGAGCAGTGGTTGGAGACTGGGGTGCAGAAGGATCGTGGAGAGGAGAGGTTTCAGACTGAGATGCAGAAGTACTGTTACAGAGAGCAGAGGTTGGAGATTGAGGTGTAGAAGGACTGTTACGGAAAGCAGAGTTTGGAGACTGAGGTGCAGAAAGACTGTTACAGAAAGCAGAGTTTGGAAATTGGGGTGCAGAAGGACCGTTACAGAGAGCAGAGTTTGGAGACTAATGTATAGAAGGAATGTTACAGAGAGCAGAGGTGGAAGACTTGGGTGCAGAAGGACTGATACTGAAAGCACACGTTGAAAACTGAGGTGAAGAAGGATAGACACAGAGAGCAGAGGTTGGAGACTGGGGTTCAGAAAAACTGTTACAGAAAGCAAAGGTTGAATACTGGGGTGAAGAAGGAATGTTACAGAGAGAGGAGGTTGGAAAAAGCGGTGCAGAAGGATCTTACAGAGAGCAGAATTTGGAAACTGAGGTGCAGAAGGGCTGTTGTAGAAATCAGAGGTTGGAGACTGGGGTGCTGTAGGATCATTGCAGAAAGCAGAGTTTGCGACTTGGGTGGAGAAGAAATGTTAGAAAGAGCAGAGTTTGGAAACTAAAGTGCAGAAAGATCTTACAGAGAGGAGAGGTTGGAGACTGTGGTGCAGAAGGACTGTTGCAGAGAGCAGACGTTGGAGACAGGGGTCCAGAAAGATCGTTGCAGAGAGCATAGTTTGCAGACTGGGGTGAAGAAGGCTTTTGCAGCGAGCAGAGGGTGGAGACTGAGGTGCAGAAGGACTGTTACAGAGAGAAGAGTTTGGATACTGGGGTGTAGAAGAACTGCTACAAAGAGCAGAGTTTGGAGACTGGGATGAAAAATGATCTTCCAGAGAGAAGAGTCTGGAGACTGGGGTGCAGAAAGACTGTTACAGAAGGCAGAGTCTGGCAATTGGGGAGAAGAAGGACCTTTACAAATAGAATAGGTTGGAGACTGTGATACAAAAGGACTGTTACAGAGAGCAGAGTTTGGAGACTGGGTAGAAGAAGGATCCTTTCAGAGAGCAGATGTTGGAGACTAGGGTGCAGAAAGACTGTTACATAGCGCAGAGTTTTGAGACTGGGTGAAGAAGGACTGTAGAGGAGAGCAGAGGTTGGAGACTGAGTTGTAGATAGATCGTTACGCAGAGCAGAGGTTAGAGACTGGGGTTCAGAAAAACCCTTAGTGAGAGCAGAGGTTGGAGACTGAGGTGCAGAAGGACTTTTACAGAGAACAGAGGTTGGAGCATGGGGTGCAGAAGGATTCTTACAGAGAGCAGAGGATTGGAGACTTTGGTGCAAAAGGAGTGATACAGACAGCAGAGTTTGGAGATTGGGGTGCAGAAAAACTGTATAGAGAGCAGAGGTTTGAGACTGGGGTGCAGAAGGATTGTTACAGAGAGCAGAGGTTGTAGACTCGAGTGCAGAAGGACTGTTACAGAGAGTAGAGGTTCGAGACTTTGGTGCAGTAGAACTGTTACAGAGAGCAGAGGTTGGAGACTGGGTTGTAGAAGGCCTGTTACAGAGAGCAGAGGTTGGAGACTGAGGTGCAGAAGGATTGGTACAGAGAGGAGAGGTTGAAGACTGAGGTGCAGAAGTACTGTTACAGAGAGCAGAGGTTGGGAACTGGGGTGCAGAAGGATCGTTTCAGAGATCAGAGTCCAGAGACTGAGGTGCAGAAGGATCTTTACAGAGAGCAGAGGTTGGAGACTGGGTCAAAAACAATGTTACAAAAAGCACAGTTCGGAGACTTGGGAGCAGAAGAAATGTTGTAGAGAGCAGAGGTTAGAACTGGGGTGCAGAATGACTATTGCAGAGAACAAATTTGTAGATGGAGGTGCAGGAGAACTGATACAGAGAGCAGAGGTTTGAGACTGAGGTCCAGAAGGATTGTAACAGCGATCAGAGTGTGGAGTCTGGGGTGCAGAATGATTATTACAGAGAGAAGAATTTTGAGATTGGGGTGCAGAAGGACTGTTGCAGAGAGCAGAGTTTGGAGAATGAGGTGCAGAAAGACTGTTACAGAGAGCAGAGGTTGAAAACTGGGGTGCAGAAGGGACGTTGCACAGAGCAGATCTTGGAGCTTGGGGAGAAGAAGGATCGTTGCAGAGAGCAGATGTTGGAGACTGGGGTCCAGAAGGACTGTTACAGAGAGCAGAGGTTGAAGACTGAGGTGCAGAAGGATTGTTTCAGAGAGTAGAGGTTGGAGACTTGGGTGCACAAGGACCTTTACAGATTGCAGAGGTTGGGATACTGAGGTTCAGAAGGACTTTTACAGAGAAGAGAGGTTGGAGACTGGGGTGTCAAAGGATTCTTACAGAGAGCAGAGGATGGAGACTGGGGAGCAGAAGGTGTGTTAGAGAGAGCAGAGTTTGGAGATTGGGGTTCAGAAGAACTGATAAAGAGAGCAGAGGTTGAAGACCGTGGTGCCGACGGATCATTGCAGAGAGCAGAGGTTGAAGACTGAGTGCAGAAAGATTGTTACAGAGAGCAGATTTTGGACACTGATGTGCAGAAGGACTGTTACAGAGAGCAGAGCTTGGAGTATGGGTTGCAGAAAGACTGTTACCGAGAGCAGAGTTTGGACACTGGGGTGCAGAATGATCGTTGGAGAAAGCAGAAGTTGGAGACTGAGGTGCAGGAGGATCGCTACAGATAGCAGAGTTTGGAGACCAAGGTGCAGTAGGATAGTTACAGAAAGCACAGGTTGGAGACTGGTTTGCAGAAGAAATGTTGCAGAGAGCAGAGATTGGAGACTGGGATGCAGAAGGACTTTAGGAGAGAGCAGAGGTTGGAGACTTGGATGTGGAAGGACTGTTGCAGAGAGCAGACGTTGGAGACTGGGATGCAGAATGATCCCTTGCAGAGAGCAGAGGTTTGAGACTGGGGAGCAGAAGGTCCGTTGCAGAGTGATGAGGTTGGAGACTGAGGTGCAGAAAGACTTTACAGAGAGCACAGTTTGGAGACTGGGTTGCAGAAGACCTTTTACAGAGAGCAGATGTTGGAGATTGGGTGCAGAAGGATTGTTAGAGATAGCACAGTTTGGAGACTGGGTGTAGAAGGATAGATGAAGAGAGCAGAGGTTTCAGATTGAGGCTTAGAAGGACTGTTACAGAGAGGAGAGGTTGGAGTCTGATGTGCAAAAGGACTTTTATAGAAAGCAGAGTTTGGCAATTGAGGTGCAGATGGACAGTTACTAAGAGAAGAGTTTGGAGACTGCGATACAAAAGGACATTTAAAGAGAGTAGAGTTTCGAGACTGGGTAGAAGAAGGATCGTTGCCGAGAGCAGATGTTGGAGACTGGGAGTGCAGAAGAACCTGTTACAGAGAGCAGAGGTTGGAGACTGAGTTTCAGAAGGACAGTTACA
>NW_027521089.1:47127-78201 GCF_052094955.1 Ictidomys tridecemlineatus | reverse complement strand
TAACATTCCTTCTCCACCCCAGGCTCCAACCTCTGCTGTCTGCAACGGTCCTTCTGCACGACAGTCTCGAACCTCTTGTCTCGGCAACAGTCCTTCTGCACCCCAGTATCCAAACTCATCTCTGGGTATCATTTCTTCTGCACCTCAGTCTCCAACCTCTGCTTTATGTAAGATCTTTCTGCAACAAAGTCTCCAAACTCTGATCTCCATAACAGTCCTTCTTCACCCCAGTCTCCAAACTCTGCTCTTTGTAACAATGCTTCTGCACTTCAGTCTCCATCATCTGGTCTCTGCAATGTTCCATCCGCACCCCATTCTCCAAACTCTGTTGTCTGCAAGAGTCCTTCAGCATGTCAGTCTCCAACCTCTGCTCCCTGCAAAAATCCTTCTGCACCCCAGTCTCCACCCATTGCTCTCGGTAACATTCCTTCTGCACCTCAGTCTCCAACATCTGCTCTATGTAAGATTTTTCTGCCACCCAGTCTCCAAACTCTGCTCTCTGCAACAGTCCTTCTGCACCCCAGTCTCCAAACTCTGCTATGTGCAACAGTTCGTCTGCACCCCACACTCTGACCTCTGCTCTCTGTAAGATCCTTCTGCACCCCAATCTCCAAAATCTGATCTCTGTTAAAGTCCTTCTTCACCCCAGTCTCAAACATCTGCTGCCTGCAACAATCGTTCTGCACCCCAGTCTCCAACTTCTGCTCTCTGCAACAGTTCTTCTGCACCCCAGTCTTTAACATCTACTCTCTGAAACAGTCCTTCTGCATCCCATTCTCCAACCTCTGCTTTCTGTATCAGTCCTTCTGCACCCCAGTCTCCAAACTCTGCTCTCTGTAACAGTCTTTCTGTATCTCAGTATCCAACATCTGCTCTCTATTACAGTCCTTCTGCACCCCAGACTCCAAACTCTGCTCTCTGAAACAGTCCTTCTTCACTCCAGTCTGCAACCTCTGCTCTGTGTAACAGTCCTTCTGCATCCCAGTCTCCAACATCTTCTCTCTGCAACGATCCTTCTGCTCACCAATCTCCAACCTCTGCTCTCTGAAATAATCCTACTGCAGCCCAGTCGCCAACCTCTGCTCTCTGTAACAGTCCTTCTGCACCGCAGTTTCCAAACTCTGCTCTCTGTATCAGTCCTTCTGCACCCCAGTCTCCAAAGTCTGCTCTCGGTAACAGTCTTTCTGAATCTCAGTCTCCTACCTCTGCTCTCTGCAACAGTTCTTCTGCACACCAGTCTCCAACATCTGCACTCTGAAACAGTTCTTCTCCACTCCAGTCTCCAACCTCTGCTCTCTGTAACAGTCCTCCTATATTGCAGTCTCCAAACTCTTCTCTCTGTAATGGTCCTTCTGCACTGCAGTCTCCAACCTATGTTTTCTGTATCAGTCCTTCGGTACCGCAGTCTCCAACCTCTGCTATCTGCAACAGTCCTTCTGCACCTCTGTCTCCAAATTCTACTCTCTGCAAAAGTCCTTCTCCACCCATATCTCCAACACCTACTCCCTGCAATAGTCCTTCTTCACCCCAGTTTCCAAACTCTGCTATCTGCAACAATTCATCTGCACCCCAGTCTCCAAACTCTGCTCTCTGCAACAGTCCTTCTACACCCAGTCTTCAACCTCTGCTCTATGTAACAGTCCTTCTGCACCCCAGTGTCCAACCCCTGCTCTCTGCAATGATCTATCTGCATCCCAGTCTCCAACATCTGCTCTCTGCAACAGTCCTTCTGCACCCAAGTCTCCAACATCTGCTCTCTTCAACAGTCCTTCTGCGCCTCAGTCTGGAAACTTTGCTGTCTGCAATGATCCTTCTGCATCCCAGACTCCAACCAATGCGCTCTGTAACAGTCCTTCTTCACCTCAGTCTCCAAACTCTGCTCTACGTAAAATCTTTCTGCAACCCAATCTCCAAAGTATGCTCTCTGTAACAGCCCTTCTGCACCCTAGTCTCCAATGTCTGTTCTCTATAACAATTCTTCTGCACCCCTGCACCCCTAACTCTTCTCTCTGTTACAGTCCTTCTGAATCTCAGTCTCCCACATCTTCTCTCTGCAACAGTCCTTCAGCACCCCAGTCTCCAAATTCTTGTCCCTGCAACAGTCCTTCTACACCCTAGTCTCCAACCTCTGCTAACTGCAAGAGTCCTTCTGCACTCCAGTCTCCAAACTCTGCTCTCTGTAACAATCCTTCTGTGCCTCAGTCTCAAACCTCTATTCTCTTTAAAAGTCCTTCTGCACCTCAGTCTCCAACATCTGCTCTCTTTAAGATCCTTCTGCGACCCAGTGTCCAAACTCTGCCCTCTGTAACAGTCCTTCTGCGCCCCCTCTCCCAACTCTCCTCTGCGTAACAGGCCTTCTGCACCCCAATCTTCAACCTCTGCTCTCTGTAACAGTCCTTCTGTACTGCAGTCTCCATCCTCTTCTCTCTGTATCGGTCCTTCTGCAACCGAGTCTCCAAACTCTGCATTATGTATGAGTCATTCTAAACCCAAGTCTCCAAACTCTGCTATCTGTAAGAGTCCCTCTGCACCTCAGACTTTAACCTCTGTTCTCTGCAACAGTCCTTCTGCTCCCCAATCTTCATCCTCTTGTCTCTGCAACAGTCCTTCTGCACCTCAGTGTCCTAACTCTCCTCTCTGTAAGATCCTTCTGAAACCCAGTCTCCAACCTCTGCTTTCTGTAATGGACCTTCTGCACCCAAGTCTCCAAACGCTGATCTCTACAACAGTTATTATGCACCCCAGTCTCCAAACTCTGCTCTCTGTAACAGTCTTTCTGTACCTCAGTCTCCAATCACTGCTCTATGCAACAGTCCTTCTACACCCAAGTCTCCATAATCTGCTCACCCCAACGATCCTTCTGAACCTATGTCTCCAACCTCTGTTCTCTACATCAGTTCTTCTGCACCCTAGTCTCCAACCTCTGCTCTCGGTAACAGTCTTCTGTACCGCAGTCTCGAACCTCTGTACTCCGTAAGGGTCCTTATGCACCCCAGTATCCAACCTCTGCTATATGTATCAGTCGTTTTGCACCACAGTCTCCAAACTCTGCTCTCTGCAACAGTCCTTCTGCACCACAGTATCCATCCTCTGCTCTCTGCAACAGTCCATTTGCAATCCAGTCTCCAACATTTGCTCTCTGCAAGAGTCCTTCTCAACCCCAGTCTCCAACCGCTGCTCTCTGTAACAGTCCTTCTGTACTGCATTCTCCAACCTCTGCTCTCTGTAAGGGTACTTCTGCATCAGAGTCTCCAACCTCTGCTTTCTGTATCAGTCCTTCTGCACGCCAGTCTCTAACCTCTGCTCTCGGTAATAATCCTTCTGCACCACAGTATCCAACCTCTACTCTCTGCAACGGTCTTTCTGCACCTGAGTCTCCAAACTCTACTCTCTGTAACAGTGCTTCTGCACCTCAGTCTCCAACCTCTGTACTCTGTAAGATCCTTCTACAACCCAGTCTCCAAACTCTGCTCTCTGTAACGATCCTTCTGCACCCCAGTCTCCATCCTCTGCTCGCTGCAACAGTCCATGTGCACCCCAATCTCCAACATATGCTCTCTGCAACAGTTTTTCTCTACCTTAGTCTGAAAACTCTGCT
Source organism: Ictidomys tridecemlineatus (assembly GCF_052094955.1). Lineage (NCBI taxonomy): Eukaryota > Metazoa > Chordata > Mammalia > Rodentia > Sciuridae > Ictidomys > Ictidomys tridecemlineatus. Next base: position 74,603 of record NW_027521089.1, on the reverse strand, counting down.
CTCTGCGATAATCCTTCTGCATCAGAGACTCAAACCTCTACTCTCTGTAACAGTCCTTCTGTACCTCATTCAACAACTTCTGCTCTGTATCAGTCCTGCAGCCCTGTCTCCCACATCTGCTCTCTGTAACTGTCCTTCTTCACCTCAGTCTTCAACCTCTGCTCTGTGTAACAGTCCTTCTGCATCTCAGTCTGGAAACTCTGCTGTCTGCAATGATCCTTCTGCACCCCAGTCTCCAAATTCTGTTATCTGCAAGGATCATTCTGAAAGTCAGTCTCCAATCTCTACTCTCTGTAACAGTCCTTCTGCATCTCAGACTCCAACATCTGCTCTCTGTAAAATCCTTCTGCATCCAAGTCTTTAAAGTCTGCCATCTTTAACAGTCCTTCTTGAGCCCTTCTCTAAACTCTGCTCTTCATAACAGGCGTTCTGCACCCAAGTCTCCAACCTCTGCTCTCTTTAAGAGTCCTGCTGCACCTCGGTCTTCAAACTCTGCTCTCTGTAAGATCCTTCTGCAACCTTGTCTAAAAACTCTGCTCTCTGTAACAGTACTTCTGCTCCTCAGTCTCCAACCTCTGTTTTTTGCAACACTCCTTCTGCACTCCAGTTGCCAACCTCTGCTCTCTGTAACAGTCGTTCTGTACCGCATTCTCCAAACTCTGCTCTCTGTAATTGTCCTTCTGCACCCCAGTCTCCAACCTCTGCTTTCTGTATCAGTCATTGTGCTTCCCAGTCTACAAACTCTGCTTTCTGTAACAGTCCTTCAGAACCTCATATCCAAACTCTGCTATCTGCAACAGTCCTTATGCACCCCAGTCTCCAACCTCTTCTGTCTGCAACATTCCTTCTGTAATCCATTCTGCAACCTGTGCTCTGTGTAAGAGTCCTTCTGCAGTCAAGTCTCCACCTCTGCTCTCTGAAATGATCTTTCTGTACCTCAGTCTTAAAACTCTGCTCTCTGCAACAATTCTTCTGTACCCCAGTATCCAACATCTTTTTCTAAAACAGTCCTTCTCCACCTCAGTCTTCAACCTCTGCTCTCTGCAAGAGTCCTTCTGCACCCCAGTCTCCAACATCTGCTCTCTAAACAATCCTTCTGCACCCCAGTCTCCAACATCTGCTCCCTGCAAAAGTCCTTCTACACCCGAGTGTCCAAACTCTGCTTTAGCAATGATCGTTCTGCACCTCATTCTCTAACCTCTGATCTCTGAAAGATCCTTCTGCACCCCAGTTTCCAAAATCTGCTCTCTGTTATATTCCTTCTCAATGCCATTCTCCAACCTCTGGTTTCTGCAACGGTCCTGCTGCACCCCAGTCTCAAACCTCTGTATTCCGCAACAGTCCTTCTGCTACCCAGTCTCCAAACTCTGCTCTTTGTAATAGTCCTTCTGTACCACAGTCTCCAAACTCTGCTCTCTGTAAAGGTCCTTTTGTACACCAGTCTCCAACCTCTGCTTTATTTATCCGTCCTTCTGCACCTGACTCTCCAACCTCTGCTCTCTGCAAAAGTCCTTCTGCACCCCATTCTCAAACTTCTGCTCTATGCATCAGTCCTTCTGAAAAACAGTCTCAAAAATCTGCTCTCTGAAAAAGTCCTTGTCTACCCTAATCTCCAACCTCTGCTCTCTGCAAAAGTCCTTCTGTACTGCAGTCTCACACATCTGCTCTCTGCAACAGTCTTTCTGCACCTCAGTCTCAAACCTCTGCTCTCTGTAAGATCATTTTAAACCCAGTCTCAAAACTCTGTGCTCTGTAACAGTCCTTTTGCACCCCAGTCTCAAAACTCTGCTCTCCATAACAGGCCTTCTGCACCCTAGTCTCCAAACTCTGCTCTCCTTAGCAGTCCTTCTGCACCCCATTCTCCAATTTCTGCTCTTTGTATCGATCCTGCTGCACCCCAGTCTCAAACATCTGCTCTCTGCAACAGTCCTTCTTCACCTCAGTCTGAAAATTTTGCTCTCTGCAACAATCCTTCTGCACCCCAGACTCCAACATCTGCTCTCTTTAAGATCCTTCTGCAACCCAGTCTCCCAACTCTGCCCTCTCTAACAGTCCTACTGCACCCCTTTTCCAAACTCTCCTCTCCGTAACATGCCTTCTGCACCCCAGTCTCCAACCTCTGCTCTCTGTAACATTCCTGCTGCCCATAGGTCTACAATCTCTGCTCTCTCAACGATCCTTCTGCAACCTTATCAAAAAACTCTGCTCTCTGTAACAGTTATTCCGCACCCCAGATTCCAAACTCTGCTCTCTGTAACAGGCCTTTTGCACCCCAATCTCCAACCTCTACTCTCTGTAACAGTCTTTTTGCACCTCAGTCTCCATCCGCTGCTCTCTGCAACAATCCTTTGCAACCCAGTCTCAAACGTCTCCTCTCCTCAACAGTCCTTCTGCACCCCTGTCTCCAACCTCTGCTCTCTGTAAGATTCTTCTGCATCCCAGTTTTCAAACTCTGCTCTCTGTAACATTCCTTTTCCACCACAGTCTCCAACCTCTGGATTCCACACTGGTCCTGCTGCACCCAAGTATCCAAACTCTTTTCTAGGCAACAGTTCTTCTGCTCCCCAGTCTCTAAATTTTTCTCTCTGTTACAGTCCTTCTGTACCGCAGTCTTCAACCTCTTCTCTCTGTAATGTTCCTTCTTCACCCCATTCTCAAACCTCTGCTTTTTTTTATCAGTCCTTCTGCACCACTGTTTCCAACTTCTGCTCTCTGTACCAGTCCTTCTGCACTTCAGTCTCTAACCTCTGCTCTCTGCAACCTTACCTCTGCACCCTATTCTCTAACCTCTGCTCTCTACTACAGTTCTTCTGAACCACAGTCTAAAACATCTGCTCTCTGCAACAGTCCTTCTGTACCCTAGTCTCCAAAATCTGCTTTCTGTAACGGTTCTTCTGCACCAGAGTCTCCAGACTCTGCTCTCTGTAACAGTCCTTCTGCATCTCAGTCTCCAAATTCTGCTCTCTGCAACAGTCCTTCTGCACCCAAGTCTCCAAACTCTTCTCTCTGCAACAGTCTTTCTACACCCCAGTCTTATACTTTTTCTCTGTTTAACAGTCCTTCTGCACCCCAGTGTACAACCTCTGCTCTATGCAACGATCCTTCTGCATCCCAGTATCCAAGATCTGCTCTCTGCAACAGTACTTCTGCACCCAAGTCTCCAACATCTCCTCTCAGCAACAGTCCTTCTGCGCCTCAGTCTGGAAACTCTGCTGTCTGCAACGATCCTTGTGCACCCCAGTCTCCAAAATATGCTGTCTGTAACAGTATTCCTGCACCTCGGTCTACAATCTCTGCTCTCTGTAAGATCCTTCTGCAACCTTTTCTAAAAACTCTGCTCTCTGTAACAGTTATTCGGCACCCCAGTATCAAACCTCTGCTCTCTACAACGATCCTTCTGCACCCCAGTCTCCAAAACCTGCTCTCTGCAACAGTCCTTCTGCACATCAGTCTCCAACATCTGCTCTCTGTAAGATTTTTCTGCAAACCAGTCTCCAAACTCTGCCATCTGTAACAGTCCTTCTGGAGCCGTTCTCCAAACTCTGCTCTCCGTAAAAGGCCTTCTGCACCCCAGTCTCCAAACTCTGCTCTCTGTAACACTACTGCTGCACCATGGTCTACAATCTCTGCTCTCTGTAAGATCCTTCTGCAACCTTGTCTAACAACTCTGCTCTCTGTAACAGTTCTTCTGCACCCCAGTCTCCAAACTCTGCTCTCTGTAACAGGACTTTTACATCCTAATCTCCAACCTCTACGCTCTGTAACAGTCGTTTTGCACCTCAATCTCCAACCTCTGCTCTCTGCAACGATCCTTCTGCACCCCAGTCTCCAACGTCTCCTCTCCTCAACAGTCCTTCTGCACCCCTTTCTCCAACCTTTGCTCTCTGTAAGATCTTCTGCACCCCAGTTTCTGAACTCTGCTCTCTGTAAGGTCCTTCTGCACCCCAGTTTCTAAACTCTGCTCTCTGTAACATTCCTTCTCCAACCCAGTCTCCAAAGTCTGCTTTCTTCAACGGTCCTGCTGCAACCCAGTCTCCAACCTCTGTTCTTTGCAACAGTCCTTCTACTCCCCAGTCTCCAACCTCTGCTCTGTGTAACAGTCTTCTGAACCACAGTCTCTAACCTCTGCTCTCTGTAACAGTCCTTATGTACTGCAGTCTCCAACCTCTGCTCTCTGTAACGGTCCTTCTGCAACCCAGTCTCCAAACTCTGATTTTTTAATCAGTCCTTCTGAATACCAATAGACTCCTCCACATTGAACTGCTCAATCAAGGACTTAATTTACTTTGGGAGGAAATGGACATATTGATAGACTCCTCCACTTTGAACTGCTTACACAACTTGCCTGGACTATGTATCACCTGTATGCATTGTGCTCTATTTGTTGATACAGCGAATTATGGTAGTGCTGAAATATCTTAGCTGCTGTGTCACCAGTGTTACTGTTCTTCCTAAGGAGCCATCAATTGACTTGATGTAGTGGCATTTCTGTATCTTCCTCCCTTCTACTAGTGATGGTCTAAAACTTGGGGGCCAACAGAGGTGAGGCAAGAACCTCACCCCCCCACTGGCACCAAGGTTAAATTTGGGGGCCAACAGAGGTGAGGCAAGAACCTCACCCCCCCACTGGTGCTTATCCACAAGCATGGCTATGCTAGACCGGTAGTCAGTGACGGGTTGATCTGATTACAGTGGATTCAACCTAAGACAGGAAACTGACGTGTAAAAGTCAGTTCTCCCATGACGGGTAAGAACCACATGTTAAATTGGACAACCTACCAGGCATGGTCCCTAGCCACATTGCCATTGTTTAATTAAACAGAAGGGGGCAGATGCTAGGAGCCACTGCAAAAGTATTACATTCATATGGAAATTGGGCTCCTACTGTTCACCTAGGCCCATTTGGGGACTCAAGTTACAAGACTCCCGGAGAGTTCCCATTGGTTAAGGAAGGATGGTAGGAGGGTGTTCAGGAGGAAGTGGAGCCCCCCGTGTCCAGGAGAGACACACATGTGTGTGGACCGGCTTGTTAGGGGGACGTACACGGCCTCTCACAAAATAAAACTTTGTTTCAGTTCCATCTGGCTTGTGTTTTTGTGCTCAGCCGGGTTGCAGGATCGCAAGCCGGCGTGCACTGACAGCGACCCGCGAAAGCACCCAGCAGGAAGGCGGCAGGTGAAAACAGCAGCGGGCAGGAGCGGAGCCAAGGCTCACGTGGCCCCAGAATCCAGCCTCCAGCACCAATCTCCACCCTGTGCTCTCTGTATCTATCCTTCTGCACTCAGTCTTCAACGTTTGCTTTCTGCAACAGTCCTTCTGCACACCAGTCTCCAAACTTTGCTCTCTGTAACAGTTCTTCTATACCACAGTCTCCAACCTCTGCTCTCTGTAACGGTCCTTCTGCACCAGAGTCTCAAACATCTGCTTTCTGTATCAGTCCTTCTGCAACAGGGTTTCCAAACTCTGCTCTCTGTAACAGTTCTTCTGCACCTCTGTCTCCAACCTCTGAACTCTGCAACCTTAATTCTGCTCCCCATTCTCTAACCTCTGCTCTCTGCAACAGTCCTTCTTAACCACAGTCTCCAACTTCTGCTCTCTGTAACGGTCTTTCTGCACCCCAGCCTCAACCTCTGCTTTCTCTATCAGTAATTCTGCACCCCAGTCTCCAAACGTCGCTATCTGTAACATTCTTTCTGCACCTCAGTCTTCAACCTCTGCTCTCTTCGACAGTTCTTCTGCACCCCAGTCTGCAAACTCTGCTCTCTGCAACAGTTCTTCTGCACACCAGTATCCATCATCTGCACTCTGAAACACTTCTTCTCCTCCCCAGTCTCCAACCTCTTCTCTCTGTAACAGTCCTTCTGTATTGCAGTCTCCAAAGTCTCCTGCTGTAACGGTAGTTCTGCACCCCAGTCTCCAACCTGTGCTTTCTTTATCAGTCCTTCTGCACCCCAGTCTCCAACATCTGCTATCTGCAACAGTTCTTCTGCACTCCAGTCTCCAAAATCTGTTCTCTGCAACAGTTCTTCTGTACCTCAGTCTAAACACTCTGCACTCTGCAACGACCGTTCTGCATCCCAGTCTCCTACCTCTGCTCTCTGTAACAGTCCTTCTGCACCTCAGTCTCCCAACTCTGCTCTCTGTAAGATACTTCTGCAACCCAGTCTTTAAACGCTGCATTCTGTAACAGTCCTTCTGCACAACAGTCTCCAACCTCTGCTCTTTGTACCAGGACTTCTGCCACCCAGTCTCCAAACTCTGCTCTCTGTAACAGGCCTTCTGCACCCCAGTCTCCAACCTCTTCTCTCTGCAACGATTCTTCTCCACCCCAGTCTCCAGATTCTGCTCTCTGCAACAGTCCTTTGCACCCCAGTCTCCAAACTCTGTTCTCTGAAAGATTTATCTGAACCCCAGTCTCCAACCTCTGCTCTCTGTAACAGTCCTTCTACACCTCAGTCTGCAAACTCTGTTCTCTGTAACAGTCTGTCTGCACCTCAGTCTCCAACCTCTGCTCTGTATAACAGTCCTTTTGCACCCCAGTCTCTATAATCTGATCTCTTCCACAGTCCTTCTGCACCCCAGTCTTCAACATCTGCTCTCTGGAACAGTCCTTCTGCACCCCAGTCTCTAAAATCTGATCTCTTCCACAGTCCTTCTGCACGCCAGTCTTCAACATCTGCTCTCTGGAACAGTCCTTCTGCACCCCAGTCTCAAAACTCTGCTCTCTGCAACGATCCTCCTGGACCCCAGTCGCCAACGTCTGCTCTCTGCAACAGTCCTTCTGCAACACAGTCTCCAACCTCTTCTCTTTGTAAGATCCTTCTGCACTCCAGTTTCCAAACTCTGTTCTCTGTAACATTCCTTCTCCACCCGAGTCTCCAACCTTTATCCTCTGCAACAGTCCTTCTGCTCACCAGTCTCCAAGATCTGCTCTCTGTAACAGTCCTTCTGTACCACAGTCTCCAAACTTTGCTTTCTGTTAAAGTCTGTCTGACCCATAGTCTTCAACTGCTGTTCCCTGTATCTATCTTTCAGCACCTCAGTCTCCAACCTGTGCTCTATGTAAGAGTCCTTCTGCACCCCAGTCTCAAACCTCTGCTCTCGGTAACAGTCCTAAACCACAGTCTCCAACCTCTGCTGTCTGTAAAGGTTCTTCTGCACCCCAATTTCCAAACTCTGCTTCCTGTAACAGTCCTTCTGCACCTGAGTCTCCAAACTCTGCTCTCTGTAACAGTCCTTCTACACCTCAGTCTCCAAACTCTGCTCTCTGTAACTGTCCTTCTGCACCTCAGTCGACAACCTCTGTTCTCTGTAAGATCTTTCAGCAACCCAGTCTCCAAACTCTGCTCTTTATAACAGTCTTTCTGCACCCGAGTTTCCAACATTTCCTCTCTGTAATAGGCCTTCTGCACGCCATTCTCCAAACTCTGCTCTCTGTAGCAGACCTTCTGCACCCCAGTCTTCAACCTCTGTTCTCAGCAATGATCCTACTGCACAACAGTCTCCAATGTCTCATCTTTGGAACAGTCCTTCTGCACCTCAGTCTCAAACTTCTGCTCTCTGTAAGATCCTTTTGCACCCCTGTCTCCAAGCCTCCTCCATGCAACGATCCATCTTCACCACAGTAACCAACCTCTGCTCTATGTAACAGGACTTCTGCACCTCAGTATCCAACCTCTGCTCTATGTAACAGTCTTTCTGCACCCCAGTCTCCAAACACTGCTCTCTGCAAAAGTCCTTTTGTACTGCAGTCTCCAAACTCTGCTCTCTGTAATGGTCTTTCTGCACCCATGAATCCAAACTCTGCTTTCTTTATCAGTCCTTCTGCACTCCAGTATCCAAATTCTGCTCTTTCTAAGAGTGTTTCTGCACTTCAGTCTCCAATCTCTGCTTTCTTCAACAGTCCTTCTGCACTTCAGTCTCCAACCTCTGCTCTCTGCAACAATCCTCTGGACCCTAGTCGCTAAACTCTACTCTCTGCAACAGTTCTTCTGCACCACAGTCTCCAACCTCTGCTCTCTGTAAGATCTTTCTGCACTCCAGTTTACAAAATCTGCTCTCTCTAACATTCCTTCTCAATTGCAGTCTCTAACCTCTGCTTTGTGAAGGGTCTTGCCACACCCCAGTCTCCAAACTCTGTCCTCTGTAACAGTCCATCTGAACCTCAGTATCCAACCTTTGCTCTCTGTAACAGTCCTTCTGTACCGCAGTCTCCAAACTCTGCTCTCTGCAACAGTCCATATGCACCCCAGTCTTCACCGTCTGCTCTCTGTAAGATCAATCTAAACCCTAGTATCCGACCTCTGCTCTGTAAAAGTCCTTGTGCACCCCAGTCCCAAACTCTGCTCTTTGTAACAGTCCTTCTCCACCTCAGTCTCTAACCTCTGCTCTCTGCAACAGTCCATCTGCACTCCAGTCTCAAACATCTGCTCTCTGCAACAGTCCTTCTAAACCCTAGCTTCCAACCTCTGGTCTATGCAACAGTCCTTTTGCACCCCAGTCTCCAACCTGTGCGCTCTGTAACAGTTTTTCTATACCGCAGTCTCCAAACTCTGGTCTCTGTAACGGTTCTTATGCACCCCAATTTCCAACCTCTACTTTCTGTAACAGTCTTTCTGCACCTCAGTCATCAAACTCTGCTCTCTGTAGCAGGCCTTCTGCACCACAGTCTTCAAAATCTGCTCTCTCCAAGGATCCTTCTGCAACCCAGTCTCCAACCTCGGCTCTCTGCAATGATCCTACTGCAACGTAGTCTATAACCTCTGATCTCTGCAACAGTCTTTCTGTACCACAGTCTCCAACCTCTGGTCTCTGTAACAGTCCTTCTGCACCCCAGTCTCCAAACTCTGCTCTCTGTAAGAGTCTTTCTGCACATTAGACTCCAACCTCTGCTCTCTGCAACAGTCCTTCTGCACTCCAGTCTCCAACCTCTGCTCTCTGCAACAGTCCTTCTGCATCCCAGTTTCAAACATCTGCTCTCTGCAACAGTCCTTCTGCACCCCAGTCTCCAATCTCTCCTCTCTGCATTGATCCTTCTGGACCCCAGTCTCCAAACTCTGCTCTCTGTAACAATCCTTCTGCACCACAGTCTCCAAACTCTGCTCTCTGTAAGATCCTTCTGCACTCCAATTTCCAAAATATGCTTTCTGTAACATTCCCTTCTCCACACCATTCTTTAACCTCTGAGTTCTGCACGTGTTCTGCGGCACCCCAGTCTCCAACCTCTGTCCTCTGCAACAGTCATTGTGCTCCCCATTCTCCAACCTCTGCTTTTTGTAAGGGTCTTTCAGCACCCCAAACTCTGCTTTCTGTATCATTCCTTTTGAACCTCAGTCTCAAACATCTGCTCTCTGTATCTATCCTTCTGCACTTCAGTCTCCAAACTGTGCTCCCTGTAACATTTCTTCTGCACCCCAGTCTCCAAACTCTGCTCTCTGTAACAGTTTTTCAATACCGCAGTCTCCAACCTCTGGTCTCTGTAACGGTCCAACTGCACCCCAATTTGCAACCTCTGTTTTCTGTAACAGTCCTTCTGCACCTCAGTCTCCAAACTCTGCTCTCTGTAACATTGCTTCTACACCTCAGTCTCCAACCCCTGTTCTCTGTAACAGTTCTACTGAACCTCAGTCTGACACCTCTGCTCTCCTCACGATCCTTCTGCAGCCCAGTTTACAAACACTGCTCTCTGTAACAGTCCACCTGCACCTCAGTCTCCAACCTCTGCTCTCTTTAAGAACCTTCAGCAACCCAGTCTCAAAACTCTGATCTCTATAACTGTTTTTCTGCACCCCAGTCTCCCACCTCTCCTCTATGTACCAGGCCTTCTGCACACCAGTCTCCAAACTCTTCTTTCTGTAGCAGGCCTTCTGCATCCCAGTCTTCAAAATCTGCTCTCTCCTAGGATCCTACTGCACCCTAGTCTCGAAACCTCTGCTCTCTGCAATTATCCTACTGCACCGCAGTCTTTAAACTCTGATCTCTGCAACAGTCCTTCTGCACCACAGTCTCTAACCTCTGGTCTCTGTAACAGACCTTCTGCACCCCAGTCTCCAAACTCTGCTCTCTGAAAGAGTCTTTCTGCACATCAGACTCCAACCTCTGCTCTCTGCAACAGTCCTTCTGCACTCCAGTCTCCAAACTCTGCTCTCTGCAACAGTCCCTCTGCACCCCAGTTTCATATATCTGCTCTCTGCAAAAATCCTACCGCACCCCAGTCTCCAAACTCTCCTCTCGGCACTGATCCTTCTGGACCCCAGTCTCCAAACTCTGCTCTTTGTAACAATCCTTCTGCACCACAGTCTCCAAATTCTGCTCTCTGAAAGATCCTTCTGCACTCCAGTTTCCAAAATCTGCTCTCTGTAACATTTTTTCTCCACACCATTCTTTAACCTCTGCCTTCTGCACGTGTCCTGCGGCACCCCAGTCTCCAACCTCTGTCCTCTGCAACAGTCATTGTGCTCCCCAGTCTCCAGCCTCTGCTCTCCCTAACGGTCTTTCAGCACCCCAGTCTCCAAACTCTGCTTTCTGTATCATTCCTTTTGAACCTCAGTCTCAAACCTCTGCTCTCTGTATCTATCCTTCTGCACTGCAGTCTCTAAACTGTGCTCTCTGTAACATTCCTTCTGCAGCCCAGTCTCCAAACTCTTCTCTCTGTAACAGTTTTTCTATACCGCAGTCTCCAACCTCTGGTCTCTGTAACGGTCCAACTGCACCCCAATTTGCAACCTCTGTTTTCTGTAACAGTCCTTCTGCACCTCAGTCTCCAAACTCTGCTCTCCGTAAGAGTGTTTCTACACCTTAGTCTCCAACCTCTGTTCTCTGTAACAGTCCTACTGAACCTCATCTGACACCTCTGCTCTCTTCACGATCCTTCTGCACCCCAGTCTACAAACACTGCTCTCTGCAACAGTCCAACTGCACCTCAATCTTCAACCTCTGCTCTCTGTAAGAACCTTCAGCAACCCAGTCTCCAAACTCTGCTCTCTATAACTGTCCTTCTGCACCCCAGTCTCCCACCTCTCCTTCTGTAACAGGCCTTCTGCACGCCACTCTCCAAACTCTTCTCTCTGTAGCAGGCCTTCTGCACCCCTGTCTCCAAAATCTGCTCTCTGCAATGATACTTCTGCACCCCAGTCTCCAACCTCGGCTCTCTGCAATGATTCTTCTCCACCCCAGTCCTCCAACATCTGGTCTCTGCAACAGTCCTTTTTAACCCAGTCTCCAAACTCTGCTCTCTGTAAGATCCATCTGAACTCTAGTCTCCAAACTCTACTGTCTGGAACAGTCCTTCTGCACTCCAGTCTCCAAACTCTGCTCTCTCTAACAGTCCTTCTGCTCCTCAGTCTTCAACTCTTGCTCTGTGTAACAGTCCTTCTGCACCCCAGTTTCTAAAATCTGCCCTCTTGAACGATCCTTCTAGAACACAGTCTCCAATGTCTGCTCTTTGCAACAGTCCTTCTGCACCACAGTCTCTAACCTCTGCTCTCTGTAAGATCTTTTTGCACTCCAGTTTCCCAACTCTGCTCTCTGTAACATTTCTTCTCCACCCCAGTCTCCAATCTCTGTCCTCTTCAACAGTTTTTTTTGCTCCCCAGACTCCGAGATCTGCTCTCTGTAATAGTCCTTCTGTACCGCAGTCTCCAAACTCTGCTCTTTGTAACGATTCTTCTACACCCCATTCTCCATCTCTGCTTTCTGTATCAGTCTGTCTTAACCCCAGTCTCCAACCTCTGTTCTCTGTATCTATCCTTCTGCCCCTCAGTCTCCAACCTGTGCTCTATGTAAGAGTCCTTCTGCAGCCCAGTCTCCAACCTCTGCTCTCGGTAACAGACCTATACCGCAGTCTCCAACCTCTGCTCACTGTAATGGTCCTTCTGCAGAACAATTTCGAACCTCTGCTAGCTGTAACAGTCCTTCTGCACCTGAGTCTCCAAATTCTCCTCTCTGTAACAATCCTTCTACACCTCAGTATCCAACCTCTGCTCTCTGCAACAGTCCTTCTGCAACCAGTCTCCAACCACTGCTCTCTGTAACAGTCCACCTGCACCTCAGTCTCCAACCTCTGTTCTCTGTAAGATCTTTCAGGAACTCAGTCTCCAAACTCTGCTCGCTATAACAGTTCTTCTGCACCCCAGGCTCCAAACTTTCCTCTCTGTAACAGGCCTTCTGCACGCCAGTCTCAAAACTCTGCTTTCTGTAGCAGGCCTTCTGCACCCGAGTCTCCAACTTCTTCTCTCTGCAACGATCCTTCTGTACCCCAGTCTTCAAACTCTGCTCTCTGCAATGATCCTACTGCACCCCAGTCTCCAATCTCTGATCACTGCAACAGTCCTTTTGTAACTCAGTCGCCAACTTCTGCTCTCTGTATGATCCTTCTGTATCCCTGTCTCCAAGCTCTGCTTATTTCAACGATCATTCTGCACCTCAGTGTCCAACCTCTGCTCTATGTAACAGGATTTTGCCCCTCGGTCTGCAACCTCTGCTCTCTGCAACAGTCCTTCTGCACCCCAGTCTCCATCCTCTGCTCTCTGCAACACTCTTTCTGCACCCCAGTATCCAACCTCCGCTCCCTACAACAGTCCTTCTAGACCCCAGTCTCCAAACTCTGCTCTCTGCAACAGTCATTCTGCACCCCAGTCTTCAACCTCTTCTCTCTGCAACAGTCCTTCTGCACCCCAGTCGGCAAACTCTGCTCTCTGTAACAATCCTTTTGCCCCTCAGTCTCCAAACTCTGCTCTATGTAACAAGACTTTTGCATGTCAGTCACTAACCTCTGCTGTCCGCAACAGTCCTTCCTCACTCCAGTCTCCAAACTCTGCTCTCTGCAACAGTCCTTCTGCACTCAGTCTCCAACCTCTGCTCTCTGCAACAGTCTTTCTCCACCCCAGTCTCCAACCTCTGCTCTCTTCAACAGTTTTTCTGCACCAAAGTATCCAACCTCTGCTCTCTGTAAGATCCTTCTGTACTCCAGTATCCAAACTCTGCTCTCTGTAATATTCCTTCTCCACCCATTCTTTAACCTCTGCTTTTTGCAAATGTCCTGAAAAACCCAAGTCTCCAACCTCTGTCCCCTACAACAGTCCTTCTGCTCCCCAGTCTCCAACATCTGCTCTCTGTAACAGTCCTTCTGTACCGCAGTCTCCAACCTCTGCTCTCTGTAACGGTCCTTCTGAACCCCAGTCTCCAAACTCTGCTTTCTGTATCAGTCCGTCTGAACCCCAGTCTCATACTTCGGCTCTCTGTATCTATCATTCTGCACCTCAGTCTCCAACCTCTGCTCTGTTACAGTTTTTCTATACCGCAGTCTCCAAACTCTGGCCTCCATTACGATCTTTCTGCACCCCAATTTTCAACCACTTCTTTTGGTAACAGTCTTTCTGCACCTCAGTCTCCAAACTCTACTCTCTGTAACAGTCCTTCTACACCTCAGTCTCCAACCTCTGCTCTCTGTAAGAGTCCTTCTGCACCTAAGTCTGAAACCTCTGCTGTCTGCACGATATTTCTAACCCCAGTCTCCAAACACTGCTCTCTGTAACAGTCCACCTGCACCTAGTCTCCAAACACTGTCCTCTGTAAGATTCTTCAGCAACCCAGTCTTCAAACTCTGCTCTCTATAACAGTCCTTCTGCACCCACGTCTCCAACCTCTCCTCTTTGTAACAGGCCTTCTGCACGCCAGTCTCCACGCTCTTCTCTCTGTAGCAGGCCTTCGGCACCCCAGTCTACAAAATCTGCACTTTGCAATGATCCTTCTGCACTCCAGTCTACTAACTCTGATCTCCGCAACAGTCCTTCTGCACCTCAGTCTCCAAATTCCTCTCTCTGTAAGATCCATCTTCACCCCTGTATCCAACCTCTGCTCTCTGCAACCTTCCTTCTGCAACCCAGTCTCCAACCACTCGTCTCTAAAACAGTCTTTCTGCAGCCCAGTCTCCAAGCTCTGCTCTCTGCAACCATCTTTCTGCACTCCAGTCTCCATCCTCTGGTCTCTGCAACAGTCCTTCTGCACCCCAGTCTCCCACCTCTACTCTGTAACAGGCCTTCTGCACGCCAGTCTCCAAACTCTTCTCTCTGTAGCAGGCCTTCTGCACCTTAGTCTCCAAAATCTGCTCTCTGCAACGATACTTCTGCACCCCAGTCTCCAATGACGGCTCTCGGCAATGATTCTTCTGCACCCCAGTGTCCAACATCTGGTCTCTGCAACAGTCCTTTTTAACCGCAGTCTCCAAACTCTGCTCTCTGTAAGATCTATCTGAACTCTAGTCTCCAAACTCTACTGTCTGGAACAGTCCTTCTGCACTCCAGTCTCCAAACTCTGCTCTCTCTAACAGTCCTCTGCACCTCAGTCTTCAACCTTTGCTCCGTGTAACAGTCCTTCTGCACCCCAGTTTCTAAAATCTGCCCTCTTGAACGATCCTTCTAGAACACAGTCTCCAATGTCTGCTCTTTGCAACAGTTCTTCTGCACCACAGTCTCCAATTTCTGCTCTCTGTAAGATCTTTCTGCACTCCAGTTTCCCAACTCTGCTCTTTGTAACATTCGTTCTCCACCCCAGTCTCCAATCTCTGTCCTTTACAACAGTTTTTTTGCTCCCCAGACTCCGAGATCTGCTCTCTGTAACAGTCCTTCTGTACCGCAGTCTCCAAACTCTGCTCTTTGTAACGATCCTTCTACACCCCAGTCTCCATCTCTGCTTTCTGTATCAGTCTGTCTGAACCCCAGTCTCCAACCTCTGTTCTCTGTATCTATCCTTCTGCCTCTCAGTCTAAACCTGTGCTCTAGTAAGAGTCCTTCTGCAGCCCAGTCTCCAACCTCTGCTCTCGGTAAAAAACCTATACCGCAGTCTCCAACCTCTGCTCACTGTAATGGTCCTTCTGCAGAACAATTTCGAACCTCTGCTAGCTGTAACAGTCCTTCTGCACCTGAGTCTCCAAATTCTCCTCTCTGTAACAATCCTTCTACGCCTCAGTATCCAACCTCTGCTCTCTGCACCAGTCCTTCTGCACACCAGTCTCCAACCACTGCTTTCTGTAACAGTACACCTGCACCTCAGTCTCCAACCTCTGCTCTCTGTAAGATCTTTCAGGAACTCAGTCTTCAAACTCTGCTTTCTATAACAGTTCTTCTGCACCCCAGTCTCCAAACTTTCCTCTTTGTAACAGGCCTTCTGCACGCCAGTCTCAAAACTCTGCTTTCTGTAGCAGGCCTTATGCACCCCAGTCTCCAACATCTTCTCTCTGCAACGATCCTTCTGCACCCCAGTCTCCAAACTCTGCTCTCTGCAATGATCCTACTGCACCCCATTCTCCAACCTCTGATCACTGCAACAGTCCTTTTGTAACTCAGTCTCCAACTTCTGCTCTCTCTAAGAGTCCTTCTGCAACTCAGTCTCCAAACTCTGATCTCTGGAACATTCCTTCTGCAGCCCAGTCTCCATCCTCTGCTCTTTGCAACAGTCCTTCTGCACCCCAGTATCCAACCTCTGCTCCCTACAACAGTCCTTCTGCACCCCAGTCTCCAAACTCTGCTCTCTGCAACAGTCATTCTGCACCCCAGTTTCCAACATCTTCTCTCTGCAAAAGTCCTTCTGCACCCCAGTCTGCAAACTCTGCTCTCTGTAACAATCCTTTTGCCCCATGGTCTCCAACCTGTGCTCTATGTAACAAGACTTCTGCACGTCAGTTTCTAACCTCTGCTCTCCGCAACAGTCCTTCTGCACTCCAGTCTCCAAACTCTGCTCTCTGCAACAGTCCTTCTGCCCTCAGTCTCCAACCTCTGCTCTCCGCAACAGTCTTTCTCCACCCCAGTCTCCAACCTCTGCTCTCTTCAACAGTCCTTCTGCACCAAAGTATCCAACCTCTGCTCTCTGTAAGATCCTTCTGTACTCCAGTATCCAAACTCTGCTCTCTAATATTCCTTCTCCACCCCATTCTTTAACATCTGCTTTTTGCAAATGTCCTGAAAAACCCAAGTCTCCAACCTCTGTCCTCTACAACAGTCCTTCTGCTCCCAGTCTCCAACCTCTGCTCTCCGTAACAGTCCTTTTGAACCCCAGTCTCAAACTTCGGCTCTTTGTATCTATCCTTCTGCACCTCAGTCTCCAACCTCTGCTCTCTGTTACAGTTTTTCTATACCGCAGTCTCCAAACTCTGGTTTACGTTACGATCTTTCTGCACCCCAATTTCCAACCACTTCTTTCGGTAACAGTCCTTCTGCACCTCAGTCTCCAACCTCTGCTCTCTGTAAGAGTCCTTCTGCACCGAAGTCTGAAACCTCTGCTGTCTGCACGATCCTTCTGCACCCCAGTCTCCAAACACTGCTCTCTGTAACAGTCCACCTGCACCTAGTCTCCAAACACTGTCCTCTGTAAGATTCTTCAGTAACCCAGTCTCCAAACTCTGCTCTCTATAACAGTCCTTCTGCACCCACGTCTCCAACCTCTCCTCTTTGTAACAGGCCTTCTGCACGCCAGTCTCCAAGCTCTTCTCTCTGTAGCAGGCCTTCTGCACCCCAGTCTCCAAAATCTGCACTGTGCAATGATCCTTCTGCACCCCAGTCTACTAACTCTGATCTCCGCAACAGTCCTTCTGCACCTCGGTCTCCAAATTCCTCTCTCTGTAAGATCCATCTTCACCCCTGTATCCAACCTCTGCTCTCTGCAACCGTCCTTCTGCATCCAAGGCTCCAACCACTTCTCTCTGTAACAGGACTTCCGTACCTCAGTTTCAAAACTCTGCTCTCTGCAACCTTCCTTCTGCAACCCAGTCTCCAACCACTCGTCTCTAAAACAGTCTTTCTGCAGCCCAGTCTCCAAGCTCTGCTCTCTGCAACAGTCCTTATGCACTCCAGTTTCCATCCTCTGCTCTCTGCAACAGTCCTTCTGCACCCCAGTCTCCAACTTCTTCTATCTCTAAAAGACCTTCTGCAACTCAGTATCCAAACTCTGATCTCTGCAACATTCCTTCTGCAGCCCAGTCTCCATCCTCTGCCCTCTGCAACAGTCTTTCTGCACCCCAGTATCCAACCTCTGCTCCCTACAACAGTCCTTCTGCACCCCAGTCTCCAAACTCTGCTATCTGCAACAGTCCTTCTGCACCCCAGTCTCCAACCTCTTCTCTCTGCAACAGTCCTTCTGCACCCCAGTCGGCAAACTCTGCTCTCTGTAACAATTCTTTTGCCCCTCAGTCTCCAACCTCTGCTCTATGTAACAAGACTTTTGCATGTCAGTCACTAACCTCTGCTGTCCGCAACAGTCCTTCCTCACTCCAGTCTCCAAACTCTGCTCTCTGCAACAGTCCTTCTGCACTCAGTCTCCAACCTCTGCTCTCTGCAACAGTCTTTCTCCACCCCAGTCTCCAACCTCTGCTCTCTTCAACAGTCCTTCTGCACCAAAGTATCCAACCTCTGCTCTCTGTAAGATCCTTCTGTACTCCAGTATCCAAACTCTGCTCTCTGTAATATTCCTTCTCCACCCATTCTTTAACCTCTGCTTTTTGCAAATGTCCTGAAAAACCCAAGTCTCCAACCTCTGTCCCCTACAACAGTCCTTCTGCTCCCCAGTCTCCAACATCTGCTCTCTGTAACAGTCCTTCTGTACCGCAGTCTCCAACCTCTGCTCTCTGTAACGGTCCTTCTGAACCCCAGTCTCCAAACTCTGCTTTCTGTATCAGTCCGTCTGAACCCCAGTCTCATACTTCGGCTCTCTGTATCTATCCTTCTGCACCTCAGTCTCCAACCTCTGCTCTCTGTTACAGGTTTTCTATACCGCAGTCTCCAAACTCTGGCCTCCATTACGATCTTTCTGCACCCATATTTTCAACCACTTCTTTCGGTAACAGTCTTTCTGCGCCTCAGTCTCCAAACTCTGCTCTCTGTAACAGTCCTTCTACACCTCAGTCTCCAACCTCTGCTCTCTGTAAGAGTCCTTCTGCACCGAAGTCTGAAACCTCTGCTGTCTGCACGATCCTTCTGCACCCCAGTCTCCAAACACTGCTCTCTGTAACAGTCCACCTGCACCTAGTCTCCAAACATTGTCCTCTGTAAGATTCTTCAGCAACCCAGTCTCCAAACTCTGCTCTCTATAACAGTCCTTCTGCACCCACGTCTCCAACCTCTCCTCTTTGTAACAGGCCTTCTGCACGCCAGTCCTCAAGCTCTTCTCTCTTTAGCAGGCCTTCTGCACCCCAGTCTCCAAAATCTGCACTGTGCAATGATCCTTCTGCACCCCAGTCTACTAACTCTGATCTCCGCAACAGTCCTTCTGCACCTCGGTCTCCAAATTCCTCTCTCTGTAAGATCCATCTTCACCCCTGTATCCAACCTCTGCTCTCTGCAACCGTCCTTCTGCATCCAAGGCTCCAACCACTTCTCTCTGTAACAGGACTTCCATACCTCAGTTTCAAACCTCTGCTCTCTGCAACCTTCCTTCTGCAACCCAGTCTCCAACCACTCGTCTCTAAAACAGTCTTTCTGCAGCCCAGTCTCCAAGCTCTGCTCTCTGCAACAGTCCTTATGCACTCCAGTTTCCATCCTCTGCTCTCTGCAACAGTCCTTCTGCACCCCAGTCTCCAACCTCTACTCTCTGTAACAGTCATTCTGCACTTCACTCACTAACCTCTGCTCTCTGTATTATCTTTCTAAAACCCAGTCTCCAAAATCTGCTCTCTGTATCAGGCCTTCTGCACACCAGTCTCCAACCACTGCTCTCTACAACCATCCCTCTTAACCCCAGTCTCCAATTCTGCTCTCTGCAACAGTCCTTCTGCACCCCAGTCTCCAACAACTGCTCTCTGCAAGAGTCCTTCTGCACCTCAGTCTGAAAACTCTGGTGTATTCAATGAACTTTCTGCACCCCAGTATTTTACCTCTGCTGCCTGTAACAGTCCTTCTGCACCTCATTCTCCTAACTCTGCTCTCTTTAAAATACTTCTGCAACCCAGTCTTTAAACTCTGCACTATGCTACCGTCCTTTTGCAAAACAGTCTCTAACCTCTGCTCACTGAAACAGGACTTCTGCAACCCAGTCTCAAAAATCTGCTCTCTGTAACCGGCATTCTGCACCCGAGTCTCCAAAATCTTCTCTCTGCAACGATTCTTCTCCATAAAATTCTCCAACCTCTGCTCTCTGCAACAGTCCTTTTGCACCACAGTCTTCAACTTCTGGCTCTGTAAGATCCATCTGAACCCCACTCTCCAACCTCTAATCTCTGTAACAGTCCTTATGAACCTAAGTCTGCAACCTCTGCTCTCTTAAACAGTCCTTCTGCACCACATTCTCCAAATTCTGCTCTCTGCAACAGTCCTACTTCACCCCAGTCTCCAACATCTGCTCTCTGCAACAGTACTTCTACACTCCAGTTTCCAAACTCTGTTTCGTGCAATGATCCTTCTTGACTCCAGTCTCCAACGTCTGCTCTCTGCAGAGTCCTTCTGCACAAGTGTCTCCAACCTTTGATCTCGGTAAAAATCCTTCTGCACCTCAGTCTCCAAACTCTGTTCTCTGCAAGGGTCTTTCTGCAAATCAGTCTCCAACCTCTACTCTCTGTAACAGTCCTTCTGCACCTCAGTCTGCAACCTCTGCTCTCGCTAAGATTCTTCTGCAACCTAGTCTCCAAACTCTGCTCTCTGTAGCAGTGCTTCTGCACACCAGTCTCCAACCTCTGCTCTCTGCAACGATCCTTCTTCACCAAAGTCTCCAACCTATGCTGTCTGCAACAGTCCTTCTGCACCACAGTCTCCAACATCTACTCTGTGCAACAGTCTTTCTTCCAGTCAGTCTGAAAACTCTGCTCTTTGCAAAGACCTTTCTGCACCCCAGTCTCCTACTTCTGCTCTCTGTAACAGTCCTTTGCATCCCATTCTCCTAACTCTGCTCTCGGTAAGATCCTTCTACAACCCAGTCTTTAAACTCTTCACTCTGTAAAAGTCCTTCTGCACAACAGTCTCCAAACTCTGCTCTCTGTAACAGGACTTCTGCAAGCCAGTATCCAATGTCTGCTCTCTGAAACAGGACTTCTGCACCCCATTCTCCAACCTCTTCTCTTTGCAACGATTCTTCTCCACCCAGTATCCAACCTCTGCTCTCTGCAACAGTCCTTTTGCACCCGAGTCTCCGAACTCTGCTCTCTGTAAGATCCATCTGAACCCCAGTCTCCAACCTCTGTTTTCTGTAACAGTCCTTCTGCAGCCCAGTCTCCAACCTCTGTTCTCTGCAACATTCCTTCTGCAGCAAAGTCTCCAACATCTGCTCTCTGCAACAGTCCTTCTGCAGCCCAGTCTCCAACCTCTTCTCTCTGCAACAGTCCTTCTGCAGCCCAATCTCCAACATCTGCTCTCTGCAACAGTCCTTCTGCACCTCAGTCTCCTACCTCTGCTCTCTGCAACAGTCCTTCTGCAATCCAGTCTCCATCCTCTGCTCTCCTCAACAGTCTTTCTGCACCCCAGTATTCAAACTCTGCTCTCTGCAACAATCCTTCTGGACCCCAGTCTCCAAACTCTGCTCTCTGGAAGAGTCCTTCTGAACCACACTCTCGAACCTCTGCTCTCTGTATGATCCATCTGAACCCCAGTCTCCAATCTCTGTTTTTTGTAACAGTCCTTCTGCAGCCCAGTCTCCAACCTCTGTTCTCTGCAACATTCCTTCTGCAGCACAGTCTCCAACATCTGCTCTCTGCAACAGTCCTTCTGCAGCCCAGTCTCCAACCTCTTCTCTCTGCAACAGTCCTTCTGCAGTCCAATCTCCAACGTCTGCTCTCTGCAACAGTCCTTCTGCACCTCAGTCTTCTACCTCTGCTCTCTGTAACAGTCCTTCTGCACTCCAGTCTCCAACCTCTGCTCTCCTCAACAGTCCTTCTGCACCCCAGTCTCCTACCTCTGCTCTCTGCAACCGTACTTCTGCACCCCAGTCTTCAAACTCTGCTCTCTGCAACAATCCTTCAGGACCCCAGTCTCCAAACTTTGCTCTCTGGAAGAGTCCTTCTGCACCACACTCTCCAAATTCTGCTCTCTGTAAGATCCTTCTGCACTCCAGTTTCCAAACTCTGTTCTCTGTAACATTCCTTCTCCAAACCAGACTTTAACCTCTGCTTTCTGCATGTGTCCTGCAGCACCCAAGTTTCCAACCTCTGTACTCTGCTACAGTCCTTCGGTTCCCAGGTCTCCAACATCTGCTCTCTGTAACAGTCCTTTGGCAACCCAGTCTCCAAACTTTGCTTTCTGTATCAGTCCTTCTGAACACCCGTCTCAAAACTCTGCTCTCTGTGTCTATCCTGCTACACCCCAGTCTCCAACCTGTGCTCTCTGTAACAGTTTTTCTATACCGCAGTCACCAAAGTCTGGTCTTTGTAATGGTCCTTCTACACTCCAATTTCCAATATCTGCTTTCTGTAATAGTCTTTCTGCACCTCAGTCTGCAAACTCTGCTCTTTCTAACAGTACTTCTACACCTCAGTCTTCAACCTCTGCTCTTTGTAACAGTCCTTCTGCACCTCAGTCTGACACCTCTCCTCTCTGCATGGTCCTTCTGCACCTCGGTCTCCAACCACTGCTTTCTGTAACAGTCCACCTGCACCTCAGTCTCCAACCTCTGCTCTCTGTAAGATCCTTAAGCAACCCAGTCTCCAAACTCTGCTCTCTATAACTGTCTTTCTACACCCCAGTCTCCAAGCTCTCCTCTCTTTAACAGTCAATCTGAACCTCAGTCTTAAAATTCTGCTGTCGGGAAGATGCTTCTGCACCCCTGTATCCAACCTCTGCTCTCTGTAACAGTCCCTCTGCACCCAAGTCTCCAACCTCTGCGCTCTGTAACAGGACTTCCGCACATCAGTCTCAAACCTCTGCTCTCTGCAACAGTCCTTTTCCAGTCTCAAACCTCTGCTCTCTACAACAATCCTTATGCACACTAGTTACAAACATGTGCTCTCTGCAACAGTCCTTCTGCATCTCAGTCTGCAACCTCTGCTCTCTGTTACAGTTTTTCTATACCGCAGTCTCCAAATTCTGGTCTCTGTTAAGGTCCTTCTGCACCCCAATTTCCAACCACTTTTTTCTGTAACAGTCCTTTTGTACCTCAGTCTCCAAACTCTGCACTCTGTAACAGTCCTTCTACATCTCAGTCTCTAACCTCTGCTCTCTGTAACAGTCCTTCTGCACCTCAGTCTGACACCTCTGTTCTCTGCACGATCCTTCTGCACCCCAGTCTCCAAACACTGCTCTCTGTAACAGTCCACCTGAACCTAGTCTCCAAACTCTGCTCTATGTAAGATTCTTCAGCAACCCAGTCTCCAAACTCTGCTCTCTATAACAGTCCTTCTGCACCCGAGATTCCAAGATCTCCTTTCTGTAATAGGCCTTCTGCACGCCAGTCTCCAAACTCTGCTCTCTGTAGCAGACCTTCTGCACCCCAGTCTTTAAAATCTGCACTGTGCAACGATCCTTCTGAACCCCAGTCTCCAACCTCTGCTCTCGGCAATGATCCTACTGCACCCCAGTCTACTACCTCTGATCTCCGCAACAGTCCTTCTGCACCTCAGTCTCCAAATTATTCTCTCGGTAAGATCCATCTTCACCCCAGTATCCAACCTCTGCTCTCTGCAACAGTCCTTCTGCATCCAATGCTCCAACCTCTTCTCTCTGTAACAGGACTTCCGTACCTCAGTCTCCAAACTCTGCTCTCTGCAACAGTCCTTCTGCACCCCAAACTCCAACCACTGCTCTCTAAAACAGTCCTTCTGCAGCCCAGTCTCCATCCTCTACTCTCTGTAACAGTCGTTCTTCACTTCACTCGCCAACCTCTGCTCTCTGTAGTATCCTTCTAAAACCCAGTCTCCAAAATCTGTTCTCTGTAACAGTTCTTCTGAACACCAGTCTCCAACCTCTGCTCTCTGCAACAGTCCTTCTGCACCCCAGTCTTCAACACCTGCTCTCTGCAAAAGTCCTTCTGCACCTCAGTCTGAAAACTCTGCTGTGTTCAACGAACTTTCTGCACCCCAGTCTCCTACGTCTGCTGCCTGTAACAGTCATTCTGAACCTCATTCTCCCAACTCTGCTCTCTGTAAAATACTTCTGCAACTCAGTCTCCAACTTCTGCACTCTGTAAGATCCTTCTGCACCCCAGTCTCCAACCTCTGTTCTATGTAACAGGACTTCTGCACCTCAGTCTCCAACCTCTGCTCTCTGCAACAGTCCTTCTGCACACCAGTCTCTAAATTCTGCTCTCTGCAACAGTCCTTCTGTACTGCATTCTCCAAACTCTACTCTCTGTAACTTTCTTTTTTCACCCGATACTAGAGACTCTGCTTTCTGTAACAGGCCTTCTGCACCCCAGTCTCGAAAATCTGCTCTCTGAAACAGTCCTTCTGCATTTCAGTCTCCAACCTCTGCTCTCTGCAACAGTCCTTCTGCACCACAGTCTCCAAACTCTGCTCACTGTAACAATATTTCTGCACCTCAGTCTGCAAACTCTGTTCTCTGCAACGGTTTTTCTGCACCTCAGTGTCCAACCTATACACTCTGTAACATTACTTCTTCGCTTCAGTCTCCAACCTCTGCTCTCTGTGGGATCCTTCGCCAACCCAGACTCCCAACTCTGCTCCCTGTAACATTCCTTCTGCACACCAGTCTTCAATCTCTTCTCTCTGCAAAGATCATTCTTAACCCCAGTCTCCAACCTCTGCTCTCTGCAACAGTCCTTCTACACCCCAGTCTCCAACATCTTGTCTCTGCAACAGTCCTTTTGCACCACAGTCTCAAAACTCTGTTGTCTGAAACGAACCTCCTGCACACCACTCTCCTACCTCTTCTGTCTGTTAAAATCCTTCTGCACCTCAGTCTCTGACCTCTGCTCTCTATAAGATCCATCTGAACCCCAGTCTCCAACATCTGCTCTCTGTAACAGTCCTTCTGCACCTCAGTATCCAACCTTTGCTCTCTGCAACAGCCTTCTGCATCCCAGTCTGCAAACTCTGCTCTCTGCAACGATCATTCTTGACCCCAGTCTCCAACGTCTGCTCTCTGCAACAGTCCTTCTGCACCACAGTCTCCAACCTATGCTCTCGGTAAGATCTTTCTGCACTTCAGTTTCCAAACTCTGCTCTTTCTAACACTTCTTCTCCACCCTTGTCGCCAACCTAGGCTTTCTGCAAGGGTCCTGCGGCACCCCAGTCTCCAAACTCTGTCCTCTGCAAAAGTCCTTCTGCTCCCCAGGCTCCAATATCTGCTCTCGGTAACAGTCTTTCTGTACCGCATTCACCAAACTCTGCTCTTTGTAAATGTCCTTCTGCACCCCAGTCTCCAACCTCTTCTTTCTGTATCAGTCCTTCTGAACCGCAGTCTCCCACCTCTGCTCTCTGTGTCTACCCTTCTTCACCTCAGTCTCCAACCTGTGCTTTCTGTAACAGTCCTTCTGAACCCAAGTCTCCCACCTCTGCTCTGTGTAACAGTCCTTCTATACCGTAGTTTCCAACCTCTGCTCTCTGTAACGATCCTTCTGCACCCCGATTTAAAACCTCTGCGTTCTGTCACAGTCTTTCTGCACCTCAGTCTGAAACCTCTGCTCTCTACAATCCTTCTGCACCCCAGTCTCCAAACACGGCTCTCTGTAACAGTCCACCTGCACCTTAGTCTCCAAACTCTGCTCTCTTT
The DNA here is from genome assembly GCF_052094955.1 of Ictidomys tridecemlineatus. NCBI lineage: Eukaryota > Metazoa > Chordata > Mammalia > Rodentia > Sciuridae > Ictidomys > Ictidomys tridecemlineatus. The sequence goes on along the minus strand of NW_027521089.1, from coordinate 49,965 downwards.
AAGATCCTTCAGCAACCCAGTCTTCAAAATCTGGTCTCTTTACCAGTCCTTCTGCACCCCAGTCTTCAACCTCTCCTCTCTGTAACAGGCCTTTTGCACGCATGTCTCTAACCTCTCCTCTCTGCAACGATCCTTCTGGACCCCAGTCTTTAACCTCTGCTCTCTGCAATGATCCTACTGCACCCCAGTCTCCAACCTCTGATCTCTACAACAGTCCTTCTGCACGTCACTCTTCAAATTCTGCTCTCTGTAAGATCCTCTGCACCGCTCTCTCCAACCTCTGCTCTCTGTAACAGTCCTTCTGCACCCCAGTGTCCAATCTCTGATCTTCACAACAGTTCTTCTGCACCCTAGTCTCAAAACTCTGCTTTCTGCAACTGTCCTTCATCACCCTAGTTACCAACATCAGCTCTCTTTTACAGTACTTCTACACCCCAGTTTCCAAACTCTGCTCTCTGTAACAGTCCTCCTGTACTGCAGAATCAAACCTCTGCTCCCAGTAACAGTCTTTCTGCACCCAACACTTTAATCTCTGCTTTCTGTATCAGTCCTTCTGCACCCCAGGCTCCAACCTCTGCTCTCTATAAAAGTCCTTATGCACCTTAGTCTCTAAAATCCGCTATCTGCAACAGTCTTTCTGCACCCCAGTCTCCAACCTCTGCTCTCTGTAACAATCCTTGTGCATCTCAGTCTCAAAACTCTGTATTCTGCAACGTTAGTTCTGCACCTCAGTCTTTAATATGTACCCTCTGTATCAGTCTTTCTGCACCTGATTCTTCAACCTCTGCTCTTTTTAGGATCCTTCTCCAACCCAGTCTCCAAACTCTGCTCTCTGTAACAGTCCTTATGCACACCAGTCTCCAACATCTGCTCTCTGCAACAGTCCTTCAGCAACTCAGTCTAAAAACTCTGCTCTCTGCAACGATCCTTCTGCACCTCAGTCTCCTACCTCTGCTCTCTTTTAGACCCTTCTGCAACCCAGTCTCCAAACTCTGCTCTCTGTAACAGTCCTTCTGCAGAATAGTTTCCAACCTCTCCTCTCTATATCAGGATTTTTGCAACCCAGTCTCAAATCTGCTCTCTGTAACAGGCCTTCAGAACCCCAGTCTCCAACCTCTTCTCTCTGCAATGATTTTTCTCCACCCCAGTCTCCAACCTCTGCTCTCGGCAACAGTCCTTCTGCAACCTAGTCACGAACCTCTGCTCTCTGTAAAATACTTATGCACTCCAGTCTTTAACCTCTTCTCTCTGCAACGATTCTTCTCCATCCCAGTCTCCAACAACTGCTCTCTGCAACGTTCTTTTTGCACCCCAGTCTCCAAATTCTGCTCTCTGTAAGATCCATCTGAACCCCAGTCTCCAACCTCTGCTCTAACTCTCCTTCTGCATACCAGTCTCCAAACTCTGCTCTATGTAACTGTCCTTCTGCACCTCAGTCTCTAAACTCTTCTCTCTGTAACAGTCCATCTGCACCTCAGTCTCTAAAATCTGCTCTCTGCAACTATCCTTCTGGACCCCAGTCTCCAACTTCTGCTCTGTGCAACGATCCTTCTGGACCTCAGTCTCCAACTTCTGCTCTGTGCAACAGTCCTTCTGCACCACAGTCTCCAGACTCTGATCTCTGTAAGATCCTTCTGCACTCCAGTTTCCAAACTCTGCTCTCTGTAACATTTCTTCTCCACCCCAGTCTCCAACTTCTGTCCTCTGCAACACTCCTGCTGCTCCGCAGTTTCCGAGATCTGCTCTGTGTAACAGTCCTTCTGTACGGAAGTCTCCAAACTCTGCTCTCTGTAAGAGTCCTTCTACACCCCAATTTCCAACCTCTGATTTCTGTAACAGTCCTTCTCCACCTCAGTCTCCAAACTCTGCTCTCTGTAACACTCTTTCTGAACCCCAGTCTCCAACCTCTGCTCTCTGCATTGGTACCTCTTAACCTCAGTCTCCAAACTTGTTCTCTACAACAGTCCTTCTGTACTGCAGTCTCCAACCTCTATTCTCTGTAAGGGTCCTTTTGCGACCCAGTCTCCTACCTCTACTTTCCATATCAGTCCTTCTGCACCACAGTCTCCAAAGCTCTCTGTAACCGTCATTCTGCACCTCACTCTGCAACCTCTGCTCTCTGAAACAGTCCTTGTGCTGTGCAATCAGTCTTCAAACTCTGCTCTCTTCAAGAGTCCTTCTGCACCCCAGTCTCCATCCTCTGCTCTCTGCAACAGTCCTTCTTCACCCCAGTCTCCAACGTCTGCTCTCTGTAAGGGGCCTTCTGCACCCCAGTCTTAAACCTCTGCTTTCTGTATCAGTCCTTCTACACTGCAGTCTCTAAACACGGCTCTCTCCAAAGATCCTTCTGCACCTCAGTCTCCAAACTCTGCTCTCTCTAACAGTCCTTCTGTACCTCATTCTCCAACCTCTGCTCTCAGTAAGATTCCTATGCAACCCAGTCTTCAAACTCTGATCTCTGTAACTGTCCTTCTGCACCCCAGTCTCCAAGAACTGCTCTCTGTAACAGGCCTTCATCACCCCAGTCTCCAAACTCTGCTCTATGTAACAGGCCTTTTGCTTCCAGTCTCCAATCTCTTCTCTCTTCAATGATCCTTCTCCACCCCAGTATCCAACCTCTGCTATCAGCAACAGTCCTTCTGCACCCCAGTCTCCAACCTATGCTTCCTGTAAGATTTTTCTGCACACCTGTCTCCAACCTCTGCTCTCTGTAACACTCCTCTGTACCCCAGTCTCCAACTTCTGCTCTCTGTAATGGTCCTTCTGCACCTCAGTCTCCAACATCTGCTCTCTGCAACACTTCTTCTGCACCCCAGTCTCCTAAATTTGTTCTCTGCA